>NW_012154507.1:8447968-8449959 GCF_000956105.1 Propithecus coquereli | reverse complement strand
AACTCCTCTGTATTTTCCCATTTTCCTCAGTCCCTCATACTCTTCAGTCTATAAGACATCTCAGACAGGATACTTCAATTGCTTAAACAAATTCAAAAAGACACGGAAAGCCACTCAGCCTTACCTTCACATGCCTTTCCGGTGTCCTAAGGGCATCACCACAAGCAGCTGTCGTCAGAAAGAATCATTTATCGCACATCACTGTCTGCGCACGTTAGCGGAGTGTGGCCAGCGCCTGAGGTCGCTAACTTGAAACAGCTGAACCTGCACTGCAGTCACTGCCATTTCTGATCTGTGCTATGAAGCCTCCTTGACCGTCTCCATCATGCCACACTTCAGTCAAGCCTTCTGGAAACTTCCCGAGGAGCCCCCACTAAAAAATTAAAAAATATAGATAAATAAAGCAAAACTCCATCAAAAGGAATAATTGGCTCCTAATGAGTAAAAAAAAAAAGTTTAACTTTATATAGCTGAAAATACCAGCATAAAACAAATGTCTTCATACACTAAATAGAAAAAAGAAAATGCTGGTTACTTCTTTTTTCCACAAGAAACAAACCAAAAAAATTAATTTTTAAAGCCCACCTAATATAGGATGTGCTATAATTACAATAATTTGGGGGTGTTTCTGTTTGGAGAAGTCTTTCTGGGGATTTATGAAACATCTCAGTGGTACTCAAAGTGGGACAGATCCGTTTCCAGGAAAGGAAATACCCCTTCTCACCAATGAAGATTCCTAATCATCCCTTTCAGTCCCTCAGCATAGGAAACTTTTATTTTCCACAAAGGGAACAAAGACCCCAGAGAGAATGCAGACACAACACGCAGAGTCTCAGTTAGCCATTTTTATTAACAAGTAAAGCAGTTAGTGGGTTCCATAGCCTATTTGTGAGAAGTAAAAATCATATGTAGGAAACAATTAATAAACAATTAATTAGTGTTTAAGAAAAGTCCAGGACATGAGGGAAGTTCAGGGCCCATAGTGACAGGAGCCTTGAAGCCACAGGTGGACAGCAGGGCAGATGGCCTAGGACACGAGCAGTAGAACACAAAGAAAAGGATCTGAGCAACGTAATATTAACTGTCTTTTTAACTATATTATTTTGGATTATCATTGCCACTTTATGAAGTAGGAGCTAGAAATGTGTTCCAAAAATACTACCTTACCCTATACTGTTATATATAAATGTAAGTTATAAAGTGTTTAGAGATTGCACTCCTTCAGTAAATCCCTACAAATGTTTTATCATCTGATTTAAAGAACACTTCCAGATATCATGATCCATGGAGTTTTGAGGTAGATGGGCCCTTCCTAACTATTATCTCTTGAGGCTGGGCAAGCCCAGTTAAGGAGAACCCTTAATGAACACTTCACAGCCAGGCTAAATTTTGACTCAATGTGCTACAGCTTACACTTACAAAAATAATTTTCATCAAATAAACTGTAGGTGTAAATAAAAAACCAGTACGGAAATATTTAACTCTAAATATTAACAACTTAATAACATTGATTAAGAACATTTTTAAAAGTCTTTTGACACTAGTTTAATGTGTTGGTAATATATGACAGAACTATTATGTTTATACTCATTTTCTGATAAAGGTCTAAATACAAATAAAATACATGCTATCTTTAAAGAGTAACTGTCAGGTGTAGATGCAGAGAGATAGGAACACATCATACACTGCTGGTGGGACTGAAAACTAGTACAACCTCTGTGGAAAGCAACATGGAGATACCTCAAAGAGCTACAAGTAGAACTACCATTTGATCCAGCAATCCCATTACTGGGCATCTACCCAAAAGAAAAAAAGACATTCTCTAAAAAATACATCTGCACTAGAATGTTTATAGCAGCACAATTCACAACTGCAAAGACATGGAAACAACCCAAGTGCCCATCAATACATAAGGGGATTAATAAAATGTGGTATATGTATACCATGGAGTTCTACTCAGCCACAAAAAACAATGGTGATCTAGCACCTCT
>NW_012154507.1:8444746-8447918 GCF_000956105.1 Propithecus coquereli | reverse complement strand
TATTTTCCTCTTGGCTTTTTTTCCTGTATTTTCTGAATTTCTTTTGACGGACATGTGCAGGATAACCCTACTCCTCATCTCATGGGCTGTTAGCCTGAGTCCTGGAGTTGTCTGGGGAACTGACCACTGTCTTGTTCTGCAGCTTTCAGTTAAGGAAGGTAGAAGAATCGGAATGTGAGGGTCTCAAAAGACCAGGGGTAATAAATGAGCACCATGTTCAAGTCTAAGGGTGTTTTACTAAATCACACACAGGAGACGTTTTGTATATTTTTTTTAACACATAGATGGATGTAATACACCTGGCTCAGATGAGTGGTCTCAGCTCATACTTGCAAAACTGCTCCAGCCTCATTATACAAGGCAGGGCATGGAGAGGAGCATTGAGCTCCCAGAAGCTTTGATGTAACCAATAGTCACTCAGACTTCTCAAGCACAACGGTATAACTGTTGGGAACCTTTAGGGGGTGACTTGTAAACACACCTCCATCTGTCATTGGATAATGTTGCTGTGACCTCTTTCCGTAACTGTTAGATAAATAAACCTTGTTTGATTTACCCAAATGTGATCTGGGTCTGGTCATTCTGAATCTATTACAATTGACATTTTTTAATTCAGTCAATTTTCATTTGTTAAAAAAAAGAAAATGAAAACCTATTTAGTGAAACCGTAATATCATTCATAACACATAAAAATGAAAATCTATTGGTTATAAGATAGAAAGTCCTTATTAAATTAAAATTGACACTGCTCTTTGAACTATGGATTCTGAGTTCTTTCAAAGATATGCCCCAGGCTTATTACCTATCTTGTATAATTCATTGTGTTTTTCTATTGTAGAATGTATTGTTATACAAAATTTGTTTAATGAAAATACTTCTGGATAATACAATCTCTGGAGAAATTAATTTTTAAAATAATATTCTTTCTAAGCCACCCAAAAAGCAAAGCATGATTTAAAAAATGGATGTGGAAGGCCAGTTATAAAATAAACAACCGAAAAGCTATTGAAAGGACCACAATAAATCAGTTGAGAAACAGGAAAAATCCTAGTTGTAGCAACTACTTACATCCATACCCTGAGCCTTCACGGTGGAATGGAAGTTATCTTTTTATAGTGTCTGTTTACACACTAAGTATTGGGAGAAAAACTGAAAACACACAAACATCCACATAAAAACACGTGTACCAAAACAAACACAAAGCGAAATTGCAGATGCCTACCCAATTACATTTCCTAGTGGGACTGAAAAGTAATCAACTCTAATCAGATAAATAAGAACATAGGACGTAAAACATGCCAAATTTGTCTTGATCTCAGATCCAGCACCTTTTAAAGTGCAGATATGATTACTACCTCATTTACATATTATGACTCATATCCTGACTGTACACAAGCCCTGAAAAACAGGGTGATTACTCCACTGAAGTTTGAGCACATGCAGTGCTAAACAAAGGCAGCACAGATACCTGATCCTTGCACATAGACTAATTCTTGAAAAGAGCCTTTGCCTCAAACAATCAAAGATAATTTTGATCTTTTATTATATTTGCCTGGCATTCATTATACATAACACTTTAGCCATGGCAATCCTCCCAGATTTCTAAAACATGTCTGATTTTAAATGTTCCACTGCTACATACCTTGTCTTGCTTTTTAGACTGAAAAACACAGTCTTCCTAACAATAAGGAACATAAAAGAGAGGCCTGTTGCTGGCAAGGAAGCCTCTTGGGAAGACCAGAAACACACAGCTAAACAGAATAAACTGGTAGAGAAGTAAAATGTAGGTGATACAGTACCTATGGGCTCAGAGGAGTGTTAATCATCCGAGCTCCCTTGTAGTCAAGGATTCATAACACATGGTAACTTCTTTAACGATACTCAAGAGTTATATATCTAAGTATCTTAATAACCTTAAATAGTTACAAAGATTGACAAACACACTTGTAGAATTACTGCAACAGAAATAATCCAGAGCAGCAGTCTCCAAACTTTCACATATCCCCTCAATAAAAAATTTTGAGCACTGACCCTCAATACGTGTATATTTATTTGTTCATAAATGTATCTGTGTACTACTGTCCTTAGCTATTCTTATTTGGTATAAGATTGATCATTAACAATTGTAGATTAGTAGTTTATTTTTTAAAGTCTTCGTGATGGCAATTGTTTTGTGATGTTTTGTGATGTGGTTGATAAAAACTAAAAAAATTAGGACTAGGAGTATCCACTTTGCAATTTCCTTATAGTTTTTCTGCATTATTAGTTTCTTTTGAAGCCAGAACTCTTTGGCTAGAAACTTTTTAAACCAGATGTCAATTTTGTGAGGGTTGTTATTTAAATCTAGATTATAATCCACAGATCCACCTAACCAGGTACATCTGAACTGCAAAATATTGCAACATGCTAAAAGTGAACACAAAAGTGAGGGCAATGAACTGTTGAGCCCCCAGGTCACTCGGCTCATCCGTTCTGTGACATATGACATGTGACATGTATACAAAGGAAAGGTGTCAGTGCCAATCTGCATATTAAGTATGAGTAAAGCTTATTCCTCATATATATAACATAGATAATATGCTAATAAATTAGTATTAATTAATATTGAGTTCCATGTAAGGAAAGGACAGGTCACAAGATTACTTTAGACCAAAACAAAACAAAAATGCTTAAGTACATGAAAAACAACCTCCATATGAGTTCAATCCAAAGGGCTCATCTAATCTTTATACCTTCCAGAAACATTCTGTTAAAAACATAATATTATAATAACCCATGGTATTGCCCTCAGTTACATCTCAATATTTCTTGTTTATCTTCATTACTTTCTTTCCTTCCCATTGGTACTATCTTCTTCCCAAACAGTAAATATTAGAAAATCCACTTCTCAGCTAACAGAATCCCAACTTACTACACTTTGGGACGCTCTCCAAGATCACTCTAATAGGCTCTTCATCACACTCTCCATCAGCCTGCCCACTAAGTCCTTGGTCATCTGTTCTAACACAAGGACTCTGTCTCATACAAGGGCCCTGTCCAAAGTAATCACCTATTACCATCTAAATTTAGATCCATCAAACTCCTCTGTATTTTCCCATTTTCCTCAGTCCCTCATACTCTTCAGTCTATAAGACATCTCAGACAGGATACTTCAATTGCTTAAACAAATTCA
>NW_012154507.1:8402427-8442476 GCF_000956105.1 Propithecus coquereli | reverse complement strand
TTCTCCATTAGCTGCTGCAGGTCCTCGGTCATCTAAACTGGCAGATATTCATCAGAACAGCAGGATTCATTTTATCTGCTAGGTCATCAAGATGATGAGTTCAAGGTTATTGGATCCAGAAATACAACCTCTTCTGGGATTCTCTTCTTCTTTGAGGGTTTACTTAGACATCATTCTCTACTACTACACTCTGCTACAACAATGCTAGAACATTCTTCACCCTACCTGCACCAAACTTCAACAGAATGCTTTAGAAAATAAAACTTTCTCATTTTAATAAAAAGGATAAAACCAATCTGAACTCATCTAAATCATTAAGGCCAGTCATAAAAGTGGACTTTGTATGAAAGATATTTTCCATCTACACTAGTTAGCAATGCATACTAAATGCCACACCAAAACATACACAAGAGAGTATTTGCTATAACATATTATGTTAAAGTGAGACACATGAGTACTAGAAATTGTTCCCAAAGAAAGTTAAATTAGCAAGTCTTTTATACTATATATAAGCAACTTGAAAGATATGTTGTCAAACCCCTACTGTCTTCTGAAAATAACTTTAAAGTCTGTGTATGATTCAGGGCTCTCTTAGTTGCAATAGGAAAAAAAAAAAAAACTCAAACTAGGTTAAGTAGAACAGCTCATAAAATCCAAGGAGATCATCCAACCAAACAAGAGGATCGGTGGGGTTCACAGGGCTATAGCCAACCAGACAGCTTGATCACTCCCTCCAGTCTCTCTCTCTCTCTTTCTCTCTCTCTCTATTTAATTCTCTCTCACTTTACCCAAATGGCAAATTCTGAGCAGCAATCATGGTTTACATCTTATGACTTCCTATGACTTCCACCACCAGAGAGAGATCACCTCTCCAGTTCTGTTTGCAAATTTAAAAATCCCAGGAAGGACTAAATGGCCAAACTGAGATCAGAAGGCCAACTCAAGGCAGGGATTTTGAAAGGACATCACAGCTGCCCATGATTCTGGCCTGAGAAAAGAGGAGTTCCCAGAGGAAGCGGGGGTGACGGGAAGACTAAAAAACACATCTACAATCTCATTCCATCGTTCAGTGAAGATCAAAAGAGCTTTTGAGATAAAGTGTAGATTATTTTTCTCAATATTGTGATATGTTTTAATTGCTTTGTTTAAATTTTCTCAGTCTTGATTCCAAATCTTTGACATCTCTTTGTTCTTTGTTCTATGGGTTAAATCAAATTAATGACCGACATTTTTTTAAACAGAATTTATTCTGTTTTGACCTACTTGAAATCACAATTCCTGCTTTGGGAATATTTTAAAAAGTTGTTTTTTTCGAGGGAAAAAAAGGAATAAAGCAAATATACTTCCAGAGACTGATTAGTTTTGTTCTTTTTAAATAAAGCATCAGAAGAAGAAAAGCACAATTAAAACACATAATAAAAAGTCAGTATCTTTTTTACGTGGAATGTTGTTGCAAGACAACAATGGGTGAACAGATGCTCTGAAATCCACAACTAGATCACAAATCAATGGGCTCATCTGCTTGCTTGAGTTATACTCTCTGTCACATTTGCTCTCTCACTCTTTTCTGATGCAGGATAAATAAATATATATAAAGGAAAATCTCTGCAACTAGAAACACCTGATATACTCTCTATTACAATAAAAATAATACTCGGGCCCATTATCCAAAGTGGGGCACCACAAGAGCAGAAGAATGGGATCCATTTGTACTCACCATCAAATTGGTATTAACTAATCAACACATAAATGCACATATCAGAACAACATCTATTGGATGTTGGGGAAGGGGGAGGGTGGCGGGAGGAGGGGGGAGGATGGGGGAGGGGACGGGTATTTGTATACACAAGGAGTGCAATGCGCACTACCCGAAGGATGGACATATTTGAAACACGGACTTGTGGGGGGGGGAACCAAAGGGCAACACATGTAACCTAAACATCTGTACCCCCATAATATGCTGAAATAAAAAAATAATAATAATAATAATACTCAGGGAATACATTAGAACAGGTAAAATCTCTCCTCATTCACTTGTTAAATATACCTATATTGATTTCCTATATCTTCACTTTTAATAATTCAATAAGTACATTTCCACATATATTTTTTATAGAATTGATTCTACATCACTAATGATATCTAGATGATAGTACCGTCATTCTTCCCCAAACTCACTTAACACTACATAGATCTTCAAAGAGGATATATACTTCAAAGCTTTAGCATGTATATAAATGTGTGTGTGTGTTTGTGAAAGTGACTTAGAATATGGTGTCTTTGAAGTAGTCATTTTAGAAGTTTGTAGCAAGCCAGAATTTTTTACTTTTATTGAAGGAAATTCTTTTCTCTGAGATCATTCTTTTCTGCTCCAGAGCTGGATTCTACTTACCCACCAACACCTCAATCCACGAAAAGCTGCTATAGGGCTCCCTCTCTACTCATGCACATGGAGCACAATGGCCTAATGAGTCCTAACAGGTGTCATTGAACCCTGAAGTGTCTAAATGCCGAAGTGACATTTATTTTCTTGAATCCCCAATGACAAGTGGGATGTGTGGTGAGGGGCTTGCAAGACCCCTCTTCAGTTGGCTCTTCACACTGTGACAACCTAGATGGGTAGAGAGTCTGGGACACAACAAGAAAGACCAATAAACCTAAAGCATTGCCCTGTGCCTCACCTGGGCAGCACTCAGGAGACATGGACAGTAAGACTCCCCAGGGAAACAGCTCACCCAGCTAGAACAGCACTTGCAAAGTTAAAAGCCACTCAAATGGGTTCTCATGTGTGTACTACAAGAGGCCAAGGGACCTGAAAAGAAGTCTCTTTTACATCATTTGGGGTCAGAAGCCACACTGACTGTGGTCCTTTCTGACAGCCTCATGCTTGCAACAGTCACAAAAGGAGACACCTTGATTATCCCTTGGCTTTGATCTCCCATAGATTGAAAATGCAGGCCTTATAATAGAGGGCAATTAAGGGGGAACAAGGATGACTTTTTTTGAACATAGAGTGAAAATGCCAACATTATTGATAAACCTAATCCGAAATTGCTGGACACAAACACAAACCCAGAGGACACTCGGATAGTATAGTCTGATTTATTTCTCTCATGCAATGCCTCTCATGCCAGGCAAAGCCAGTCCAGCACTGTATGCAATCTCAAAGACTGATAGCGCATTGAATCTGAGTATAAATTCCTTGAAGACAGAAGCCAAAGCATTTCTTTGTATTTTGTGAATGCTATATAGCACCCACAGTACCAAAATATATAAAATACCAACATAGAGGTAACAAATAACTGGGAAATTGTGCTTTTTCTCTGAAACATTCAAATTAAGTCAAATCATGGACTGTTTCGTTAAGAAAAAAATATATGGCAAATATGTTCAAACTAGACTGCTAGCACAGAAGCAGCAAAGACAAAAACAATAGGATCTGTTGAATAAATGTAAAGTGTTCCAACAGAGATTTCACATTTTTAAGGGAAAGTAGAGAAAATAAAACGGATATTATTTGTTCAAATAACTCTTTTTAAAATCTCTTTAAAATCTAAGCAATGAGGTGGGTCAGGGAGGGGAGCAGGGTTCGTTATCAGATGCCAAAACCATTCCCACAAGGCTTGTGGGAGAAGAATACAGTCACACTGGGAGGAAGAAATGTTTCAAGGACAAACACCAACTCTTATTTCTCACTCACGTACCAATTACGTAGTTTTTAGACTTGTGAATCCAGAGATCCCTTGACAAGTGGGCACTATCACTGCACCAAGGGCAAGTTTTCCCCACGGTCAGTGTTAAGGGGACTGCCAATTACAGATCTTTCTCCAGCACCCTTGTGACCCCAGAGAAATGAGCAGCTGTGCAGGGAGGTACAAAACAGGGAGATTGATGACCCCACAAGTCTAGTAACTGCGCTTCTGGAAAGGGAAAGGGTGAGGTTGCAGTATGAACAATGCAAAAAGTTTTTAACATTCTAATACATGAGAGCTTAAAAGCTTTGACGGTCACTTTCAGTTCAAAGTGATACTCTGTAACAGTGCTGCCCAACGGTATCATGCAAGCCACATGTGAAATTTAAATTTTCTAGAAGCCACATTTAAAAAGGTAGAAAGAAACAGGTGAAATTAATTTTAAAATTAATTTTATTTAACCCAATATAGCCAAGATATTATCATTTCAACATGCAGTAAACAGAAAAATTTATTAATGAGATATTTTATGTTTTTTTCATGCTAAGTCTTTGAAATCTAGTATGTATTTCATACTTAACAGCACATCTCAGTTTGGACTAGTGACATTTCAAGTGCTCAATAGCCACATGTGGCTAGTGGCTACTGTATTAGACATTACGTACAGTTCTGCAGGCACCCCAAGAACATTCATTTGTTCATTCAATTAATACATAACAAGCACCCACTCTGTGTCAGCACTGCCTAAGGTACTAAGGATATAGCAGTGAAAAGAATGAATACATCTCTGATAGGGCTTGGAATTTGTCGTGTTGGCAGAAACACAGATATTAAGCAAATAATTATCCAAATGTTCATGGTAAAGTGTGATAAAGGAAAGTGCTGCAAGAGTATACAGTAGTGTGAGCCTGACAGTGAGGAAGGGAGAGATCAAGGGAATATTCATGAAGGAAGTAACATCTAATGTGAGGTTGGAAGGATGGATAGAAGTTGATCACTTGGGGACTGGGAGAGGAGTGGGAACAGGAAAAAAGTGGGTGGCCCTGGCAGCCCTTGAGAGAGCAGACTGGTAAGGACACGAGGCTGAAAGAAGGTTCATGAGCTGCGTGCATAATAGGCATGGGGGGAGTAGCAAACAGTGAGATCAAAGAAGTAGGCAGGAATCAGGGCCCATCAAGGATTTGGGCTTTTATGATAAGAGCAAATGGCAGCTTGGGGAAAATGTTAGGGGGAGATTTGAAACGATCAGACTGCATATTAAGAGGATAAATCTGGCTGCTGCATGGAAAATACATTTGAAGCTACAGAGTGAATGTTTAGGGACCAAATAATAGGCTGCTGCAGCAGCCCAGGGGGAAAGATGGTGGTGGTTCAAAATAGGGTGGTGGAGAGAAATGAAAGAAATACCTGGGAGGCAGACTCGATAGGACGTAGACATACCCACGATGTGAGTAGTGAAGAGAGGGAGTTGTCAGTGAAGCCAGCTCAGTTTCTGACATCAGCAACCCTGTAAGTGGTGGAGGCATTTGATGAACTGCAAATATAATGGAGGCGCAGGGAGAACATGAGCTCCCCCTTGAACATGTTCATTCTGAGATGCCTGCAATATATCCAAGAAGGAATATTATTTAGACAGAGATGTGGCCCTGGAACTGAGAAGACAGGTTGGGGCTAAAATTTTAACTTTAGGGGTCATTGGCCAAAAGAAGTTATCTGAAGCCACAGGAACAGATGACATCACCTAGGGTGCAAATGTCAAGTGAAAAGAATAGAGGGCACAGGGCTGAGTCCCGAGAATCTTCATCATGTAAAGACCCAGCAGTGGAGAAGGACTCCAAGATGGCTGAGAAGGGGCCAGGGATTTCAGAGGACAAAAATATAGATGAATGATGGGACAGGAAGGCAAGAAAAGAGTTTTTTCTAATAAGAGGGAGTGAGTGGTGAATGTGTGGAAAGCTCATAAAAAGTCAAGTAAGAAGTGAGAATTGTCCACTGGATGTACAGACAAGACAACTTTGTAAGAGTAGTTTCGAGGGAGTGAATCAGGAAGTGGAGGCAGCACATATGGACAATTGTGAAAAGCTGGTTATGACATGAAGGTGAGAGTCAGGGAGGGTAACCTCACCTCCATTCTCCATTCTCCATTCTCCATTGTCCTGCTTCTATCTGTCAACGTGCGACTCGCCATAAAATCAGCACTGACACACTCAGAGTTACAGCTGCACATAGAGGGTCTGTTTGTAGCTAAAGCCAAGCAAACATACTACCCACAGCAGGGATGGAGACTCAACATCATGAGGTGACTGTTTGTCATTCAATGAAGCTTCCTGTTTGAGGAACTCCCAAGTGAAAACAGAATTGGCAGTAGGGTTAGGAGATTTTCCTGAGACGTCCTTCTGTTGCTAAGGAACTTGCAGTCTACACAATTGCACACACACAAGTCTATTCCTGGCCTGTGGCGATCTTCATTATTTCCCTATTTTCCTACATTCAGAATCACTGAAGAGAAAAATATCCATGGGCAGGCCAGTGAGTTGCAGATAATAGAGAAATAGAGATGGAATAAAACTGAATCATCAGGTTTGTGAACCAAAGGCCAAGCTGTCAACTCATTTCTAAGGTTCTTAGCAGATTGTCTGTGGTCAGAAAATATATAGTTTTCATGGATTTCAAAACCTCGAAAGGTTTTGGCGTGGTGGAAAAAAGAAGCTGGATCTCAGACCCGCCTGGATTTAAATCCTGATGTTGTTACTTACTGCTGTTGTCCTTGATCAAGTCACTTCCACAGACTGAGCTTCAGCTTCTACATCCAAAAAAATAAAAGATCTAATGATATCTCCCTTATAGTTTGTGGTGAAAAATAAATAAGATAATGTATAGAGTGTTCGTTGGGCTGTCTGTCATTTAATAAATGTTCATTTCTTTCCATAAGAAGCTTCTGGTTCTTTTGACTAGGGTTAAAATGCCCTTTAAATGTGCATCAAATGGCATGCATAGGAGGGATGTGCCAGCACGTAATATATCAGCAAAGAGAATCTGTGTGGAAATTAGAAGAAATGCAGTAACCAAGCAAGTTAATGTGTCAACATACTCTGAAGGAGTTAGAGAAATCCTGCAATTATACCAGTGATGATCATCTGACAGATGGGTGAATAAAATAGATGGCCCATGGCATCACCATTTCAGTTTTCCAGAAGAGAATGAGGTACAGTACTCTCTAGTGTAGTGTTTCTTTCTCCCCACACAAGGAGATTTTGTCATTAATATCCTTCTTAACACGAGAAGCACCAATGGGATTTTTCTATTTCTGCATGCCCGATTTCAGAACCACAGTTAAATGACTGTTTTTTTTTTAAGGGAAAAAAAGGGTTTAGCATTATAGGAAACATTTTTCAAAATCATTTCATTTTATAATTTGGAGATTAATAGGCCTGTGTTATGCTTCCTTATCCACTAGCCTAGACTGAGCTACAGATCATTTCCCTAAATTTCAGGGTCAGCTGGACCACTTTGAAATAAAACTCTCAGATATTGATAGGAGGCATTTCCTAAGACAATGCTCATCCTCCTTTCTCCTCCAACACAGACAACCAGGGATAGTCACTGGGCTTATGCAGGATTTTGAAACCCTTCCACCCACACACCCAGAAAGTTTGTAAAATGCTATGAATGAGAAGGATGTTATCTCGAGGTTAAGTGTTTAATCAAAGCTAATGTAATTTTTTGAAGTAAATCAGTTAGTATTTCAATATTCTTCACAAGTTATTGACTCCCCTCCCAACCAAGCCAGACTCAGTACCAAAAGCAAGCAGAGACTTGGCCTTTCAAAGGGCCCTTTTTGTCATGATTCATAACAGTTAGAAATCTGGGTGACAACTATTGAATTAAGAATAAATCCTTATACATTGAAGTCAAGGTTTCACCACAATCTGGCCCATCTCATCTTCCACATCTCCCTCCTATAAATATTAAACTCTAATTGTCGTTAGCTACCAGCCATTTCCCAAACACATCACTTACTCTTTCTCATCTTGCATTTTGCTAATAATGCTGTCACCTTTATCCAGACTGACTTCCTTCCATCTTCACCTATTTAAACCTTCCTATCCTTCAAGGTCCAGTTCAAATGCCCCTCCTCTATGAAACTTCGAGATCAACACAGTCAGACATGAGTTCTCTCTCAGCCATAACACTCGGACTATACCCATTCCCTGTGGCTTTGCACCTCCTGAGTTTAACTATACTCCATCTGTATGATCCATCTGTCCCACTGGCCTGTAAGTTTCTCGATGGCAAAGATCATGATTAAATATTGCAATAATTCTTCATAAATAATGTGTTCAACAAATAATAATCTTTGTTTTTAAAAATCTTAGCAAATGCTCTACATCACTAATCACATATTTCTCCGTTTCCAATTTGCCTAGCACTCAAGGGCCATGTGAAAAGGATGGGCAACTAAGGTCCTTTTAATTAATTTCCAAACTTCTTTGCACCACTCACCCTTTCTAGCTTTCCTTACAGTCATCATAATGTATGAGTCCCTCCAAGAAGTCCATTCCTTGAAACTACACTTCATAATCAGGATTCACAATTGGAACAGAAATTTGTTTTTTGGCCTATAGCCTGATCCTTTAGGTTTTGAAATTTTTATTATGATGACGTAGGAAACATTTTCATCATATGAGAAAACATCCTTCCTCCTACATAACAGATATAGAGGTCACGGAGCACATCGCCTGCCAACCACCATCTCATCAGAATGACAGAGTTCATCATTCGGATGGTGGGTGCTTTCTGCAACTCTATCTAAACAGGAGCTCCTGAAAAACCACCCTCTGAGGAGTACAGGATTGTAATAGCTCAAAGACTGACATGATTTATAATCATTCCTCAGTTTGAACCTATGTCACCCTCACCCTGGAAGAGATTTTTCTTCCTGTCTGGGACACACTTTCTTCCATCACTTTTGAAGGTTACTAAAAAAAACACTCTCCTCCTGCCTCTTTTTTTGAAGTTTTGATGCTTTTAAGAGTGAAGGGGACTCTGTACCCCTCCTCTGGAAGAATTTAAGCCAATCAGATTGTTTTCCTGGATTTTTCTGACAGTTCATCCTTTATCACATCGGAGGCAGAGCCTCTGCTTTGCGAAAAGGCAAATGATGTGCGCAGAGACACAGCTTGGGCCTCTACTAAGGAGCTTTTCTATGAAAACCCAGCTGCTGCTGTTGGACAGATTCTAGGGAAATGTGGCCAACCCTGGAGAGGTCAAAGTTCAGGGATACCTGGTTGATTTTCAATTAAATTTTACAATTTAGGAAATCTATGTTTCTAATTTTTAAAAAACAGGTAATAGACTAAAAAGAGTAGATCCTTAGAACATAAAATACTGCCAAAACGTAAGTAGCTTTCAGGTTCAAATTTTAATTACAAATTGAATCTAAGATAATTATGTTTATACCAAAGCAGTGTCCACCTGGCAGTGTTAGTAACATTTACCGAAGCCAAAGCAACAAAACCACATCAGGTAGAAGATACACCTCTGGAAAGAAGGCAAACTGCACAGAGATGATTATGTCCCTTCTTCCCTGCCATTCTTCATGAAGAGAACAGCAGAGCAGTACAATTTAAAATGTTGCAAAGCACCACTACTCCCTTTCAACTTTTAGCTGTTCTGTTATTCTTCTGTCAATGGGAAAAGGCCAGAGTTTGGATAGGCTTTTATGCGCCACGCCTCTAAAAGAATTCACCAAGCTTGACCAGAAAGCAATGTTGCTGCTTAAATGATACAGGGATAATTCTAACTTAATTTATTAATAAAAGGATAAGCCATTAGGGAACTGAATACCTCAGGGCTTATCCATGAGAGCTAAGGCCTTTTACTACTGGATTTATATATCCCCATAACACTCAGATCAAAAGTGAGTAAAAGTCATTTCCACATAATGACTATCTGGTAGCCTACAGATGATGAGTTTATCTCTGTCCGTCTCTCATTAGGAAGGGACTGACCCCTTTACAAACACAGTACAGACCAGCTAAACTTTATTTACTTTTTTATTTTTTTTATTTCAGCATATTACGGGGGTACTAATGTTTAGGTTACATATATTGCCCTTGCCCCACCCGAGTCAGAGCTTTAAGCATGTCCATCCTCTAGATGGTGCACACCACACCCATTAGGTGTGTATATACCCATCCCATCCTCCCTTCTCCCATCTGCCCGACAACCGACGAATGTTATTACTATATGTGCACTTAATTGTTGATCAGTTAATACCAATTTGATGGCAAATACATGTGGTGCTTGTTTTTCCATTCTCGGGATACTTCACTTAGTAGAATGGGCTCCAGCTCTACCCAGGATAATACAAGAGGTGCTACATCACCATTGTTATTTGTGGCTTAGTAGAACTCCATGGTATACATATACCACATTTTATTAATCCACTCAGGTATTGATGGGCACTTGGGTTGTTTCCACATCTTTGCAATCGTGAATTGTGCTGCTATAAACATTCTAGTGCAGATGTCTTTTTTATAGAATATCTTTTGTTCTTTTGGGTAGATGCCCAGTAATGGGATTGCTGGATCAAACAGTAGTTCTATTTGTAGCTCTTTGAGGTATCTCCATATTGCCTTCCACAGAGGTTGTACTAGTTTGCAGTCCCACCAGCAGAGTACCAGCATTCCTGTCTCTCCACATCCACACCAATATTTATTGTATTGGGATTTTTTGATAAAGGCCATTTCAACTGGAGATAAGTGATATCTCATTTTGGTTTTGATTTTCATTTCCCTGATGATTAGAGATGTTGAGCATTTTTTCATACATTTCTTGACCATTAGTCTATCTTCTTTTGAAAAATTTCTCTTCATGTCCTTTACCCACTTCGCGATAGGGTTGTTTGATTTTTTCTTGCTGATTTTCCTGAGTTCTATACAGATTCTAGTAATCAACCCTTTATCGGATGTGTAACATGCAAATATTTTCTCCCATTCTATAGGTTGTCTGTTTGCTCTCATGATAGTTTCCTTGGCTGTGCAGAAGCTTTTTAATTTGGTCAGGTCCCATTTATTTATTTTTGTTGTTGCTGTGATTGCCTTTGGGGTCTTCTTCGTAAATTTTTTGCCTAGGCCAATGTCTATAAGAGTTTTTCCAACATTTTCTTCTAGAATTCTTATAGTTTCATGCCTTAGGTTTAAGTCTGTTATCCACTGTGAGTTGATTTTTGTCAGAGGTGAAAGGTACGATCCTGCTTCCGTCTTCTACATGTGGCTATCCAATTTTCCCAGCACCATTTATTGAATAAGGATTCTGTTCCCCAGTGTTCTCCCAGGCAAGCAGCACCTGGGAGAGCTGGCCAATAGGGAGCTTACAGTCTGAGTACTCCTCAGTCCACCGTAGGGCCCCAAAAGGAAAGGTCCCACTCCTTGCAGATGACTCCAGGTGGTGGCTAAATTGTCTCTCTCGGCAGCCTTGGGTAGAGGAGGGGTAGGGGAGAATGAAGCAATATGGTGCCTGCCAATCAGCTCAGGTTTGTGGGGCAGAAGATGCCCCAAGGGAGCTGGGAGCCTGGTGCCCTGTCCTCAAGAGGCTCACCGCTCACTGGTGGCAGCCATCTCTGGGCTGGTGTTAGCAGGTCTCTCCAGCCACTTAGGAGCCCACCAGCAGTCCACGATGCAAGGGAGGGGAAATTTAACTGCTCCACCTACCCTTGTGGCTGGTTTCCAAGCCTCTTGGGGGCCTTTTTCCTTCCAGTTCTCCTCCACAACTTCTTCCTGTGGAGTCTTCTGTAGTTTCAGGCACCCTTCCTTCCAGCCCTCATCCGATCTATGTTTGTCTGCCTATTTAGTTTTTTTCACTTTCTTCTAAAATCTGTCTTTCTTGCAGAGACACTCTGGCTGGAGGTTTTTCTCGTCAGCCATCTCGCCCCTTCCGCCCCGCCCCAACAGTGTTTCCAGAGTGGTTAAACTTTATATAAAGCTTTCATGAAGAAAGAGCTGGAAAGAAGTTCCCAGCGCATAAGGAAAAGCAGATTCTAACCTCTAATCTGCACTGTCTGGGCTTGGCAAATTTAACCTTGACGTGCTTCCATTTCTGAAGACATAAAATGGAAACATCCTTGATAACAACTCACCTTCCTCAGAGAGTCTTTGCCAGGATTAATGATATTAGTGTCTGTTACAAGAAAAATATACAAATGGAATCCACAGCTGTATTTTTGTTGTTGTTGGTCTAACTGTGGCCATGATCAGGCCTGGTAAAGACAATGATTCAGTAAGAAAAAATACAGAAGTCTGGTACTGAGGGTAGCAGTAATATTCTTACATGTTAGGTGGACTTTCAGTGTTGAGCTGGTTATTCATCTAGCATCATGGTGGCTTACATGCAGCTCTGAGCTCTTCTGATCAGAACTTCCTGGTCCACCAGGGCCATGTGGAGCATGTCAAGATGCCTCCCAAGAGGAACACATGAGGAGTTGCTAAGCTATGTCCACTCATCCTTCTACTGATATGGAGTATAGCTTTTGGCTGCTTGTTCATTAGTTCAGTAATAACAGCAAAGGTAAAAGCAAGTTTTAATGTAGTCCAAGTTCTCATCCTTGTCAATCTTCAAACCCAAACTTTGTCTTCAGGCCTAGCTCACCAAGTCATGACAATTTGCATCTTGCCAAAGCCATGAGAAACAACATTGTCCTACGAAGCGCATTGCCTGATATGAGTGGTTCTCTATCCTGGATACACAGTAGGATCACCTGGGGAACTCTTAAAACCCAGCTGCCTACACAGCATCCTAAGTCAGATTTTCTGGGGTGTGTTACTGCTGCTGAAGTCTTCCTATGTGACTCCAAATTATACTCAAGGTTGAAAACCACTGCTATAGAGTATCTTCCTCTCATACTAGTTCAGTACTAGGATGACCGGTTCATCCCAGTTTGCCCAGAACTTGTCTTGGTTTCAGCACTGAAAGTCCCACAG
Source organism: Propithecus coquereli (assembly GCF_000956105.1). Taxonomy (NCBI): domain Eukaryota; kingdom Metazoa; phylum Chordata; class Mammalia; order Primates; family Indriidae; genus Propithecus; species Propithecus coquereli. Next base: position 8,429,803 of record NW_012154507.1, on the reverse strand, counting down.
CCCAGGAATTTCTTCAGTCCAAGCAAACCAGGACAGTTGGTTAGCCAACTGCTGAACTCTTTTTTGTAAATAACTGGGTTTCAACCCTATTTTTATTTTTCTTACACTTTCCATTAACAAACCATCTCAAATCAAAATCTACTATTTTTCAGCTACACCATAAATGCTTGTTATTCTTCATTTCATTCCCCATCCAAGGAATTCAGGGATAAAATATCTAAGATCCAAGGGATATTGACTCATGAGCAAAAAAATTACCTGAAGAAGTTAAAATGGATTTCGATGAATATTTATTAAGAGCCTACTATGTGCCAAGCACAGTTTCAAATGCTGTAGATCAAAGAATAAGAAGACAAGCTTACATTCAGAGTGTTCACAATCTGCTAGCACTGTAACAGCCAAGGGAAAAAAAGGAGAGGACCAAGGGAAACAAAGAAAATGAAGGGGTGGATTCAAAAGTAGGAGAAGCAAAAAAATTTGCAGGTTTTATACTATAATTTTAAACTTTAACCTTTACAGGAAAATATAGTACATATCTGCTCAAAATAAAAATGTTAATGTTAGGAGAACAAAGACAGGAACTTCCACAGATGATTTTTTAAAGCACTTTTCTTCATATATCACTTCAGAAAATATTTTATTTCTAAAATTTAAAAATCAGGGCAGATGAGCTGATTCAGAACCACTTAAAGCTCCTAGAAAATCCAAGGTCAATGAACATTACAAAGTGCCTCATACATCTGAGCTAAGGGAGTCTCACATTGGTAATTGGCCTCCATTTTGGAATCTGTGCTCATTATACTATGACTAACCCTCTCCTGTGTAATTCACTTAACAAAAGCAAGAAGTAAGAACAGCGCTGCACTGATAGGTCAAGGCACATTAAATCAGACATGGAAACAAACAGTGAAAAGGTAATCTCAGAATCTTATAAGAAAATAAAATACAGTCCACTCTTTTAATAAAATCAAACACTGAAAAATAACTGGACTGGATTCAGTGGCTCAGACCTGTAATCCCAGTGACTCAGGAGGCTGAGGCAGGAGGATGGCTTAAAACCAGGAGCTCGAGACCAGCCTGGACAACATAGCGAGACCCTGTCTCTAGAAAAATGAAAAAGATTAGCCAAGCTTGGTGGCACATGCCTGTAGTCCTAGCTACTGGGGAGGCTGAGGTTGAAGGATCACCTGACCCTAGGAGTTCGAGGCTGCAGTGAGCAATCATCATGCCACTGCACTTCAGCTTGGGTGACAGAGCAAGATCCTGTCTCTTTAAAAAAAAAAAAAAAAGCTAGTGAGGTAGAAAATAAGTAAAGCCAAAAAGTCAAATGAATTAAATTATATTATATTTTCAATAATAATTCAAAATGAGGTAATTATCACACTTGATGGATAAGAAGGAAAGCTCTGGTGTCAGGATTTGAATCTCAGCTTTTTCACTTACTTGAACAAATTATTTAGTATCACCATTCCTTAATTTTTTCATCTATAAAATGAGGTAAAGACATTTTGATTATAGGGTTGTTTATTAAAAATAGGTTAATTGTGTTATTATAGGTTGATTGAATGAGATAATATATTGAGAAAGTGAAGGGTATTGTGCTGTGCACATATTAAGTATATAAAATTAATGTTAACTTATAACCATTGATGGGTGATAGAGCAAGACCCCATCTCTCAAAGAAAAAAAAACCTGGAAGAAAATTTCAGCATTGATTCTAGAGCATTCTCAACCACCAGAAAGACTTGATATGGTCAATTTTGAGTAGGTTTAAATTTGTTATTTTATATTTCTACGGAAAAAGTAATTATAGGTTCGTTCCACTATTTTTAAATCTGATCGGAAAGTTGCCTGTAACAGCTCTCCCTTTTCCCCTGTTTTCATTTCACTCCAGAAAAAAAAAAAGTATAACTAATCACCACATCAACCTTCAGAATATCTAAGAACACTTAAGTTCTGTTTCTCTTTTTTTCTTACTGAGAAATGGATAAAAGGAAAACAAAGTAAAAAGTTTTTTTTCAATTTTGCCACATTGATATATTGCATTGTGGTGAAGTCAGACCTTCAGTGCTTACATTACTGAAGCAATGCACATGGTCCCCACCAAACACCCTCCCACATTCCACTCCTCTCCCACCTCCCAACCCTTCCAAGTCTCTATTGTTCCACATTCTGCTTCCATGTGTACACATTATTTACCTACCCCTTGCAAGTAGAGGTTTAAGTGTCTTTCTGTGTCTGAGTTGTTTCACTTAAGATAATGGCCTCCAGTTCCATCCACATTGCTGCAAAAGACATGATTTCATTCTTTTCTATGGCTAAATAGTATTCCATTGTGTATTTACACCACATTTTCTTTATCCAGTCCTCTGTTGTTGGGCACTTAGGTTGATTCCATATTTCACTATTGTGAATAGCGCTGCAATAAACATACAACAGCAGGGATCTTTTTAATATATTGATTTCTTTTCCTTTGGGTAGATACTAGAAATGAGATTGCTGGATGATATGGTAGTTAGTTTTAGTTCTTTGAGAAATCTCCATACTGTTTTCCATAGATGTTGCGCTAATTTACATTACCACCAACAGTGTGTAAGAGTTCCCTTTTCAAAGTAAAAAGTTTTTACTACTTTGTATTACAACTCAAATGACCAATTACATAGGTTATAGTTCCTACATGATCCTATAAGATTGTGTCTAAAATTAGCTCAGTTTAAATTGGAAGCATTTCTGGGTGAAGGTTCCAGGAGTGTGCTGGAGCTGGCTTGTACCAGCTTGCAATGGCTGATTGCTGAATTTGGGGAGCTTGTTAGGTTATACCAGTAGTTTAAAATCAGCCTTGGAGGGACTATTTATACCACAGAAACTGGCAAGGGCTACCAGAAATCAAGACCTTTTTTAAAAATTGACAAATAATAATTGTATATATTTACAGAGTACAATGTGATGGCTTGATATATGTTTACATTGTGGGGTGATTAAATCAAGCTTATTGACATACCATCACTTCACATATTTATTTTTCTTGCAATATATCTCAAAACTAATTCTTCTTGTGTAAGTGGAATTTTGTATCCTTTTTACCAATATCTCCTCATTTTATGCTCACCTCTCACTCCCACCTCCCACCACTATTCTACCCTCTTCTTTTATGGGTTCAACTTATTAGATTCCACATACAAGTGAGATTGTGCATTATTTGTCTTTCTGTGCCTGTCTTATTTTATTTAGCATAGTGGCCTCTAGGTTCATCCATGTTGTCACAAATGACAGGATCTCCTTTTTGAAGGCTGAATAGTATTCCACTGTGTATATATACCACATTGTCTTTAACCAATTGTCCATCGTTAGGCACTTAGGTTGATTCCATATCTTGGCTATTGTGAATAAAGCTGCAATGACCATGGGAATGCAAATATCTCTTTGACATACTGATTCCATTTCCATTGTATTATATATATATGCAGAAGTGGGATTGCTAGATCATATGGTAGTTCTATTTTCAGTTTTTTGAGGAATCTTCCTACTGTTTCCTATAATGGCTGTACAAATTTACATTTCCACCAGCAGTGTACAAGTTTACCTTTTTCTCCATCCTCAACGACATTTGTTAACTTTCGTCTTTTTTATAATGGCCATTCTCACAGGAATGACCTGATATCTCAGTACTGTTTTTATTTGACTTTCCCTAATGATTAGTGATACTGAGCATTTTTTTTCATATACCTCTTGGCCATTTGTATGCCTTCTTTTGAGAAATGTCTATTCCAGTTTTTGTCTATTTTAATAGGGTTATTTATTTCCTTACTATTGAATTGTTTGAGTTTCTTATATATTTTGGATATTAATTACTTCTCAGATGTATGGTTTGCAAATATTTTCACCTAGTCCATGGGTTATCTCCTCACCCTTAATTGTTTCCTTTGCTGTGCAGAAGCTGATTGTTAAACATTTACCAGTGCACCACTTGTTCTAGCAATGAGCTAGAACATCTTCAATGTGTTCAGTCAGATGCAATTTTTTTTAGTTTGGGGTATTATTTTTTTTTTAAAGATTAAAAAAGTGAATTCTGGGCAGAACAATAAGAGTCTCAACGATAGCCATCAGTGAATGGCCAAAGGAACACAGGGAATGAAAAATTTTTCCTACCACAGTGATAGAATATGATGGAAAAAAGAAACTGCTCTGTACCTCAGATCAAAATAGATCCAGCTTTAAAGAGGAAAGGCATAAAGAAAGCCACAGTGTGTAAAGAGGTTGATGAGGCACCCAGGGAAATTGTGGCGGGGGTGTGACAGACCCTCCCCTCTCTAGCTGCACCATTTCCACACTGTGGCATCCATAAGTAGGCGTGTTGGGAAGCTCAAATATGGGGTTTCTAAGAGGGGCCTGAATCTTTTTATATAAGATTTACCCAGTTTCACAGATCAGGATGTCTTTCCTTTCCACAGCCCCAAGATGATGCCCTTCATGAAGTTTAAAAACAAAATTTGACTCCAAAGCCTTTCTTCTCTGTCTTATCAAAATCATGCCAAAGAAAAAGAAAAAAAAGATAGTTTTTTGTCTCCCATTCTAAAGGTGATGTTCAAGGTAAGAGATATTCTACTTTTGTTCATGCTTTGTAAGCATGAACACAAAATTACTGTGAGTTCTGACTGGTAGGTTTCTATTTATGTTTGTATCCAAACATGTTAGAACACTTGTTTCCTGCTTCTTTCCCAGGAATGTGCTTTATGTGTCCACTGTGTCCCTCCTAATCTCTCACATCCCTTTTTGTGACAGTCTAAAGTGAAGGTGTAGCAGGTCAAACTTTCATTGATTTAGCAATGCTTCCCTTGGCTTGGAGAGGTGGAGAAATGTTTCCTGTCCCTTAAGAGGCATAAAGGTAGAAAATCAGGTTTTTCAAAAGGCAGTCACACTCTGCCCATGTGAATACTTTTTTTAGCCTGCTTGGACTCTGACACCCTACACTGACTGCTCACATACCTGGATGCACTCTAGAACCCCAATCAGGCTCTGACACCTGGCGTCAGGACACCAGCCCCTCCCGCCTACCCCCCTCCCTCACCCAGTGTCCTCCCCACCACCTCCCCACAAAATGGATGCCCATGCTGGGCTAACCCTTCTCACCTCGCTCAGGCTTGGAAACCTCTTGGGTTCTGGGGTTCCTTTAAACTCTTCATATCTGGAATAATTTATCTCTCTCCCAGCAGAATTTTCTATAAATGTTCCTATGTTCCATAGAAAGAAAATAGGGAAGAGAGGGAGGGAGGGAGGAAAGAACCAAAGAAGGAAATACCCAGAGACATTTTCTAACCACACACCTCTGCATGCTCATAAAACTAGATCCTTTTCCTTCTACTGCTTTTTCGTGTTCCTTGGATTGCCAACATTATTCAGCTGTGGCAACACCCATCAGTACTGCAGCCACACACCATTTGCAATTCCTCTACATCTTAACAGTTTACTATTCTCCCAAGATATTTTACAGGAAAGAGAAAAAAGAAAAGGGTAAGAAAATTTTTTGCTCTGTAGCAGCCCTGGGAATTTTTAAACAGAGAGGTGCATTCACACCATTAAGCTAGCAAAAAAACAAAAAAAGGATTTATTTTCCCAAAGCCATTAAAAAACAAAAAAAAAACAAAAAAAAAACCTTGAAAGGAAAAACAAAATCATCACAACATTTATATGTCACTAACAATATTTCATTAACTCAAGATGAGCAGTACATTGGCTCCAACCACTTTCCTTCCTGAGATAACACTGATAACTTGATACCAGAAGTGAGGAAGGAACAGATGAAGTCACCCTCTCCCTGGGCAATAGCACACCCAATCTGAGAAAAGCAAACAGAGACGCAGTACGGAAACTAGCCGGAAAACAAAGCTTATAAAAGGCTTACTGGAATCCACCATGCCTAGCTAATGGAAAGCAAAGGTTACAGGGTACTTTTTGGACAGCTGTAGACATTCATTTTCATTTGAAGGTAAACAATGAGCAGCTAAAGGAGGTTTAATTAACTTTGCTTTTAATTACGACTGTGATATAATTAATAATTATCTCTGCCCCCAAAACTAATTTTTTTTCCTCTGGTTAATCTTTTGTTGATGAGATCTGACAAAGGATGAAGTGACAAGATTGTTTAATCCCTTGTGACTCATGAGAACTTTCAAGCCCCCCAATTGAAAATGTTAGCATCTAATATAATGTCTCCCAAGTAGGTTGCACAAATCCCTAGGGGTGTGCAAGATGCTCCTTTGGAATGCTGAAAAAATATTAGGACATCTATATTTATATTTTGATCTACAAAAAAGGAATAAACCAAGCTCTACTAATATCTAATCTATGGATCAGCTCCAGCACCCTCACTTGGCCTGTGTGTCCCAAGGCCAGGGAGTCAGGTGTCACCAATCTAGATGCATCTTACAAGGGAGTGGGAGGAGCTGACAGCCTGCCCTTGCTTGGCCCTTGGTTTTCAGCATTCTGCTCTACGTGGCAGTTTGTGCGTGTGCAACGAAATGGAGTCATAGATCATATTAACTAGTTTTAATCAGACTAATTCTCACCAAATGCTCTGATAGCTTTAAGATATTTCTGCAATGAAACTAATATACTAATAACGCAAATACAAGTAAAAAAATAAATAAATAAGAGAGGAATGGCAAAGCTGACACTTCTACTCCCACCCAGTACAAGCTCTTTGTTAGCTACACACTTAGTCCCTTCAAGGTAAATTAGATGTTTTAACAATAAGCAAGAAAGAAACTTCTTTTCAAAGGAAATCCATGCTATGGAAAGAGCATTGTGAAAATGAATGTTTGGAAATGTTTCCATCATTATATGATTTTGTTGAAGAAAACACTGTAACTATATCACTATAAACACTCCTCTCTGAATGCTGTTTTTAAATCTTCCAAATGGAGAGTTTCAGTGGGTTTTGAATGCCTTTGTTAAAAACATTAAAATGCATTATCTTCAAATTAGTTTTGCAAGAACATCTGATTGAGATCATAGAAGATGGAAATTTGCTAGCCATATTTCAACAAAAAACCATTACAAGCTGAATTTTAGATTGAAAATTGACTTAGGTGATTAAGTGAAGTCCCTGATGCACTCCTCCTTCTACTTGGATTGTTTTTGAGGAATGTTTTTCAACTATGATAATAATTGTAAACCAAGTCTAAAAATTAAACTTGAATTAGAAAAACACCTTCTAATTGCTTCACTGCAAAATGTTAAACAGTTTAAAAATTAATAAACCATATTAAAGTACATTGTTCTCATGTTAGAATAATAATAATATTCTGATGAGAGCAAAACTTTTGTCACCATAAACAAATAAAATATCATTGTAAAGTGTTTATTTTATATTTATGTCATCATTTTTAATTCCTTTAAGTATGTCTTTTATAATAAACATATATGGCTATTATAGTACTTTTATATAAATGATATGTAGATTATGGGTGAATGTTCAGTATATTTTACTGATAGAAGTACAAGACCCAAAAAGTTTTGTGACCATTGGTCTACAATGGCTTCTGGCTTGGTGAGAGTTTACTTTCAACATATTATGGTGCCTATTGTATACACCAGATAGCTGAAGCTCCTTGGTGGGTAAGTGAGGGAGCAATAGAAACATTTTCAGAGTACTACATCAGGAAAGCGTCAATTAAGAAAAATAAGATGCACTAAAATGTAGGCCACAAAATATAGCTTTTAAGTATCATAGTCACTCAGAATCACAACAGCATGCCCACATTGGTTCCAGTACTCCACTTTAAATGCATTTAGAAATACTGGATATATGACTAAGTATGCTTTTAACTCAAAGTTTCCTGAAACCATGAAACTATCTTTCACCTTAGAGTGAAATTTCATGTTCACAAATGTCAAAATTTCTGATAATCGAAATACAACTTTCATCACTGACAAAATTTTTCTTAGTCCTATATGTCAGATCGTGTCACTTCTATATTTGGCACTCTCCAGTGGGCTTTCTGTCTCAGAGGAAAAGCCCAAATTCTCAGAATTGCCTACAAGGTCCTCTCTGATCTCACCCCTTGCTGCCTCTCTGGCCTCAGCTCCTACACCTTCCACCATCACTGGGCTGCAGCTACACACCAGTCCCCTTGCTCTTTCTGGAACATTCCAGGCCCACTCCTGCCTCAGGCTATTCTTGCTGTACCCTCAGCCTAGGAGAATATTCATCCACCTCCCTCAGGTCTCTCCCTGACTGCCACCTTAGCAGGGAGGCCCTTCCAGAACACCCTCCTGCAACCTCTGCCCCCTCCCCTCATCCACTTTTCTCCTTACCTCCTACCACCATCTCAAATCATATATTTTACTGATTTTTTTTTTTTTTTAGCCACAAGGGAATTGTATTTTATTCACTGTTGTAAACCCAGCATTTAGAATATAGTAAATATCTTTTGAATGAATATTCAAAGCAGAAAATTGAAGAATTATTTCAAAATGCTCAAAAAGACAAGGAGAAACCACCTTCATTAATATGTTCAATATTTATTGTGCATTTCCTATGTCTGCATATGGCACTGTTTTGGATTGTTTAAGGAAATACAAAGATGAACAAAATAAAATTCTCTCAAGAAGTTTATGATTCAATATAAGACACAAACCCAGGCCCAGCGAGGTGGCTCACACCTGTAATCCTAGCACTTTGGGAGGCTGAAGTGGCAGAATTGCTTGAGGCCAGGAGTTTGAGACCAATCTGAGCAAAAGCAAGACCCCATCTCTACAAAAAATGTAAAAGTTAGCCGGGTGTTGTGGTGCACGCCTGTAGTCTCAGCTACTAGGGAGGCTGAGGCAGGAGGATCACTTAAGACCAGGAGTTTGAGGTTGCTGTGAGTTGTGATGATGCCACTGCACTCTAGCCCCCAGCAACAGAGCAAGACCCTGTCTCGGGGGGAGGGGGGGAAGATATAAACACAAATCATTATAATACCTGACAGGCTATGTCTCTTAAGCATTGCTGAAGGATTGCTAGTCTAGTGGAGGGTGGGGAAGGGCAAACCCACTTCTGTCTGGTTAGAAAAGGAAAGTCAAGGAAGTGGAATATCAGAAATGACTTCAGAGAACTATTTACCCTTGAAGGTAAAATTGTGTTTATAACTTTAAGCACATCACACATTATATAGTATGATTCATTACTCTCTAAGGTTATTTTCAGGGAAGGGGGAGGATTGGATGGGTATATTCACACCTAATGCGTGCGTTGTGCAGTCTGGGGGATGGGCACGCTTGTAGCCCTGACTCGGGTGGTGAAAAGGCAATATATGTAACCCAAACGTTTGTAGCCCTGTAATATTCTGAAATTTAAAAAAAAAGAATGGTAAAATTTTTAGGGACAAAAAGTAGAATAGTGTTTACTGGAGAATGGAAAGAGGGGGACATAAGGCATTACTGTTAAGTGGGTACAGAGTTTCAATTTGGGATGATGGCAAAGTTCTGGAGATAAATAGCGGTGACGGTTGCACAACAATTTCAAGGTTCTTAATGCCACTGAATTGTACACTTAAAAACTTAAAAGGTTTAATTTTATGTATATTTTACCACAATAAAAAAAATCTTAAAAAAAAAAGATAATTTTCAATTTTTCCCTCTCCCCACTTCACAGAAAGGTAAAGAACATGAATTTATAAATTTATTGGCCCTCAAGGATCTTAGAGCTTCTTATAAATCTAGAAATTATTAGAATTTTAGCAAAAGTTCTTAAATTCAGAAAAGGAGAAACTTGGTCCACCATAGAAAAGGAGACCTTGCCACATCAGAGGGGAGTAGGTGTGAGTTAGAGGAACTGGGATGCACCGGGTCTGGATGGGAGAAGGCAATGCATTTGACTAATTTTAATACCAACAGTTTCTTTCAGCAAACGCCACATTCTTGGCAGATGTGTTTCTTATTATGCCATTTTACTATTTAAAGAAAATAACAGGGAAAAGTCAAATTCCCATGAATCTCTATTAATTTTTGCTTCAAACATCACCTCAAGGATCAGGACATCAGATGTGACATTTTTCATATTTTTCTCCCTGAGTACTCAAGTGCTTTTATGCCAAATGGGAAGAAGAGATGCAAACCTAGTATTACTAGATTTATACTCGCTAGCATTTTTATCTCATTCTGCTATGACACAACTGTGATGATAGCACCTGCTGGTTCAGAAGCACCAAAAGACCATGTTCAAGAGCTCTTTCAACTATTTAGTGACTAGACTGAAATAGGTGTCTGGACAAAAGAGACTTCTGCTTAAAAGAATAGAGCAAAAATACCTTCCATGCCATCAGAAATGCACAACCTTCCAGCAACTGGGTGGTGATGGGCCAATGGTGGAGAGCCTGACAACCGATAGGTATCTTGAGGTTATAGTTAGAGTGTGTCCTTCATTTCTGATGGCTGATACCAAACATGGCATCGATAGAGGACTTCCTAGGAGGCCTCCTGGGGTCATTTTCTTTACAATAGTATAAGCAGTTGTTTGATGATGAGTGGGTTCTAAGAACAGAGAACTCCAGCATTATTTCCACGTTGACTAAAGAGATAGGGATAAATATTAGACCCCACACACAAATATTTTATTTATAAATAAAAGTTTTAAATGGCATATAAATGCAAAACAATTAAAGATTTAAAAAACTCTTTCCATTATAAATATCCACAGCTTTTAATCAAATATAAAATATCTACTGCTTTAATAATTCTCTTAAGAAATTAGAATATTCAAATCAATGAAGGAAAATGTCTTCGGGTAATGCTTTGATTATATGACAAGGATCTTTTATCAGCAGTCACGAATGTCACATATATTAATACAAATACCCTTCAGAAGAAAGGGCAGGGATAGTTGCTATACAGACCACCACAAAGCTCAAAAGAAATTAATTTGCCTTACCAATACTTTTTGTAACCAGGCTCATGTTTGTAATTTCTTGTTGATTCGGAATCAATGAATAGTTTATTGCTCAGTTCAGGATTTTTTTGGACAGACTCTGATTTCCAGAGCCAAGGAGTTCATTTTCACATGTTTCACATGACACTCTAGAGGTTAATTATTAAGCAGGTAGTGTGCATTTCATTTCCAGGAAGAGATAGACATCTCCCCCAACGGTCCACAAGGATAATGGAAGGCAGAAGAAAGATCTAATCTTCATTTCACTGTTGATGAAGTGAATATCCTGAATGGATATTCTGTGGCTGTCTAATGAGACAACACAGCCCACAGCGGAAATTTGAAATATTCTGAGTTGCTATAGAAGAGGAGATACAAACCTGGTTTTATTTTCTCATTTCCATGAGTTTTTATACCATTTCTCCAAACATGAAAACTTTCATTGTCTCTCTCCTACCACTCCTTTTTTGTTTGTGTATGTTACTCAATGCATAGAAGCAATTTCAACCAGGAACAGTCATTCTCACCCCAAATAAACATCTGAATTCAGTTTCTGTCCACAATGTCCGTGGAAACACTCTTGATCTTCTTGCCGCCTCATCGAAATGGCCTTGACTCATGCCAAGGCACAGACCACAGGAACTGGGGCACACAGATGCAGGTGAATTGTTTCGTATCTCTTGTGTAATTAATTCCATTCTGTAAAGCAGATTTCTGCCACAGTTTAGAATCAAATGTGCAACATAGCTCTAATAGAAGTCTGCTGCCCAAGGAAATATTACAGTCAATTTTTATTGAACTCCTTTATTGGCTAGAGTCTAGCTTCTTTTAGGTTTAGACTAATGTCTTTCAAGTCCCATGGCCTATGAACATTTGCCAGTGTTATGACTGTTCTACTCGATAGGTAAGCAAAAGTTTCCAACCTTCACAATTGTCAATCCAAAAATTTTCATCAAAAGCCCACAAAAGCTTTTCAGAACTCCCAAAGTATTCCTGAAAAACAATGCAATACTTACTATCTCAGATTTCTCTACACTTGTCTTGGTACAAATTCTCCCTTCTCATCATCCTATTCCTAACCCTTTCCATATGCAAAAGTCAAAAAATTAGTTCATATTAAATTTTTCGATCTGTAAGAAAAAAAAAAAAACAAGAAATTTCTGTTGGCTAAAGCAAAACAGCATAAAAATTTTCTTCCCTAAGTGAAGGCATAAGAAAAGAAAGAAAATTTGAGCCAAACAAAGTAGCCCTCCCTTCACTCAACCAAGATTTTTATTAGAATCCATTCCTTATAAGTAACCCATATCCATGGTTCTCGCCTGATGCCAGAGAGGCACAAGGTATTTTAAGTTTTGATCTTGTACGGTTTCCTTAAGAAATAATACCTGCTGACCTGAGAGAAGAAGTAGCTATGAATAGCCAATAAATATTATTTTATGGACGTTAGGACCTCAGGAGGACCATGATTTTACCAACGAGCTAGCTTTTTAAATAGGATGGATGAGTGCATGGGCACATTAGAGATGCAATCCTGTAGTCACTACCTGTCTGTGCACCTCCCTCTGAGATGCCCGGTAGCAAAACAAACTGCCCCCCCTGTAACAGGAGGCTTTACATGGTGAAAATTAGTTTCAAGTGTCACAGATAACTATTTTCTGTTTCATTCCACCCCTAAAGACCCATAGCATCTTCTTTCTTTTGCATTTCTTTCTAATGAACTTTTCTCTGGGTCTCTGCCTCTCATTCGGCCTCTATTTGTGGAGAAAGAGGACTCAGAGAATGAGGAAGAATTCTATCTTTTGCCTTCTGTCTCCTTCCCCTAGTCTCTTTCCCCCTGTTTCTATCTCTCAGCATCTCTTCCTCAAGTCTCTCTCCCTCTTTCTCCCTCTCCCTCTCCCTCTCTCCCTATCTCCCTTCAGTATTTCAATTTGGGTTTTCTTGTTTTGCAGGAAACCTTACTGATTTTACACTCTTGGATATGAGAGAATACAGCTGGGCAGGAACTTCTCTGGGAGTGAATCACTATTGTTCCCAGTGGTTTTATTTGTCTTCTTTACAAGTCTCCCTGCTGCCCACAAAAGTGCCAAGCTCCTGATAAATGGGACAGCGAGGTGTCACATTTTTCCCCTCTAAATGCAGAGTAAACTTTCGCAGCCTTGCTTCACTGCACTGAAAAATGAAATTATAACTACATGCCGGAAGGTCCTTAAAGAATTCCTTTCTAGGCATGGTCCCTGAGTGCCTTCTGCACAGCTAAACAAGTGCTTCAAAGGAAGAATATTTATCCTTATAAAATAATTTCCCATAAGAAAACTTTGGTTCTGCAACTACCTTTCCCAGGAATCCTAGTTACACCACTGACACTAAAACACACACCTGCCATAGGAAGCAGATCAAAAGAAAAAGACAAGAAGCCCTTCCCAGCAAGGACTGAACCCCGTGAACCCTATTCCCCATGGCTAGCAAGTATAAGCAATAAATGCATATCAGCAATGACAAGGCCTAGGTTTTATGACCTAAAGTCCTGCTAAGACTAGAATCCTAACCCATCCTTTTTCTTCCCAGAATTTTATTAGTTCTGAAAATAATACAAGTTTTCTTACCACTACCCATAACAAGATCCTGCTCCACAATGTATTAATTCACACTTGTAGCTCCTACTGCTCCGAGCCAGATGCTGACAAACTATGGGCCATATCCAGCTCCCCACCTGTTTTTGTAAACGTTGTGTTGTGACACAGCCACACTCACTTGCTTACGTACAGTCTATGGCTGTTTTCACCCTACGATGGCAGAGTTGAGTAGTTGCCATAGAGACTGTAGCACCCTTTATGGAAACAATAGATATACCTGCTCCAAGCAACAGAAACACCTGACGATCGCCATCACACACTGAGTATTTACCACGAGAAAATGCTAGGTGCTTTACCTGGATTGTTAATTGTCACAACAACCGTATGAGTCAGGCACTTTTATTATCACTGCTACAGACAGATTGTTTGTGCCCCCTCCCCCAAAATTCACATGTTGAACTCCTTAGCCTCCATATGATGGTATTAGGAGGCAAGCTTTTGGGAGGTAATTAGGTCATGAGGGTGGAGCCCTCATGAATGGGATTGGTGCCATTATAAAAGAGATCCTAGAATGCGGAGAGATAGGAACACTCATACACTGTTGGTGGGACTGCAAACTAGTGCAACCTCTGTGGAAAGCAATATGGAGATACCTTAAAGAGATACAAGTAGAAGTACCATTCGATCCAGCAATCCCATTACTGGGCATCTACCCAAAAGACCAAATGTTACTGTATGAGAAAGACACCTGCACCCGAATGTTTATAGCAGCATAATTCACAATTGCAAAGATGTGGAAACAACCCAAGTGTCCATCAATACATGAGTGGATTAATAAAATGCGGTATATGTATACCCTGGAGTACTATTCAACTTTAAGAAACAATGGTGATATAGCACCTCTTGTATACTCCTGGATAGAGCTGGAACGCATTCTACTAAGTGAAGTATCCCAAGAATGGAAAGACAAGCACCACATGTACTCACCATCAAATTGTTATTAACTGATCAACTCTTAAGTGCACATATAAGAATAACATACATCAGGTGTCAGGCAGATGGGAGGGGGAGGAGGGGACGGGTATATGTATACACAAAGAGTGCAATGCGCACCACCCGAAGGATGGACATATTTGAAACTCGGACTTGGGGGAGAGGGGCGGCAAGGGCAACATACGTAACCCAAACATCTGTACCCCCATAATATGCTGAAATAAAAAAAAAAAGAGATCCTAGAGAGCTCCCTTGCCCCTTCTGCCATTTGAAAACAGCCATCTGTAAACCAGCAAGCCCTCACCAGACACTGAGTCTTCCAGGGCCTTGATCTTAGACTTCCCAGCCTCCAGACCTGTGAGAAATAAATTTCTATTGCTTATAAGCCACCCAGTCTATGGTATTCTGTTATGGCAGCCTGAGAGGACTAAGAGAACCACCATTTTAAGAAAGAAACCAAGTATCTTGTAAGAGGAGCTGGAAGTCAAACCCGGGCAGTCTGGCTTGAGAGCCCATGCTGGTAATCTCTTATCCAAATTGGCTGTAGATTTTGGGGTGCTAATGCTTTGGCAGGAAAGAAATTGAACAATAGTAGGACGCAATGCAAAACAAAACAATGAATGTCTTTTTTAAAAGCGGAAGAAAGTAGGACCAAAGAATGAGAAAAGATTTGGGGTTATCAGTACAAAAGCTGGGATAATAGGCTATAAAATTTTACTCAAGTCAAACTTTCAAACCAGTTTCATAGATTCCTTATATGAAATCCAGGAAAGAGAGAGCAACTGGCTGGGTACTGAATAAATGTTTGTCGAGTGGATGGATGGATGGTTGAGTATTAGGGTATCTCACAGAATCAAAGGGAGCACTGAATGACCAAGAGGTGGTAAGGATTAGGACCAGGATGAATCCAGAGACTTCAAGAGGAAAATTTAGAGGTCCTCTGTATAGGTGACGATCATCTGCATAACTCAGCCCTGGCAACATTCAGTTTCTGGGTATCCCATTCCAGATTTCAAATTTCAAGTAGACAAAATCTTATTGGGCCTCCTTGGCCTAGGTATATACCTCTAGAGCAGTGGTTCTAAGCCCTGGCTGTACATTAGAATCCCCTGGGGAGCTTTTAAACAATACCAATTCCTGAGCCTCACATAAGATCCATTGAAACTGAATCTCTGGGGGTGAAGACTTGGGTGAACTTGGGACTCTTTCAGTGATTGAAGGTGGCAGCCATCTTATAAAGCCAATGGAAACAGCACAGAGAGACTCACTAGAGCCCTCACTGAGCCTTCTTAGCTACCGGAGCTAATAGAATCATTATTCTCTAAGCTAACTTGCCCTGGGTCATTTCTTAGGTGCAAAATATGGCACCCTAACCAATAGACTCCTGATATCCAAGAATGAGGCACTCCCACTAATCTAAATCATTGCCATGAAATCAGATCTAATTAGTTAATCAACATATCCTGAGTGTGCACTCTGTACTCAGACCTGTCCTGAATGCTATAGAGAATATCAATAACTGTTAGACTCCCTGTGTCCTCAAGAAACTTATAAAATAATTTTCATAACTCTGACCTATGGTAATCTAGAAGAGACAGCATGAGAGATTTGAATTGAGTTAGTATGCGAACGATATATTTCCCCTTTTTTGTCTGGTCTCTTTTTAAAAAAAAATGAGTTTTCAAACAAAGATGTAGAAACTGTGTTTGGGGGAAATTTTTAAGAATGGTTATCTTGGGGATTGGCTTTGATTTTGGTCTCCCGATACAAGAAGAAAACTAGTAATGTTTCTAGAACTATTTATGGGACTAAAGGGCAATCAAAAGAACTCATAAGATTCTCTATGGCTGCAAAAGTCATGATTTCTGAAGCTAATCAAATTTTTCATGCAAAATTCCATCTCCTCAAGGGAAGCAGTGCAACCTGGAGAGGTGGGGAGTGGTGGGGAGAGAGGCAGGGGGAACAAAGAACTGATTCCAAAAAAAAGAGCTGCTTACCAAACTCAGCCAAGTCTCCAGCGACCACTTGCTTCTGATTGAACCACCTGATTTTTGAGAAGAGAAATAAATCTTCTCCTTAGTGGTTTGACTGTCAGTACCTTGGAGAGCGCTTCCAAGATGCAAAAAGAGAAAATTTTAAATAATTAAGAGAAAAAGCAACTGCAGCCTCTCTCCTTCAGCACTAGAGACTTAGGTTATTAGAAGATTTTCAACCTCCCTGACTCCGAAGCATCCACCTGGTGCACACTAAAACTGCAACCATTTAGGGCCGGACTCACGCTGTTTGGGCCTTGCACAGACTATCCATCGTATAGTTGGTGGTACAGTTGAACAGGGAGCCACAGGAATTGTAGCCAGGGTTTATTGCTATGAAAATATCTGCAGAGGCCTCTCCAATATGTTAAGTGAGCCTGAAAAAAAGGTAAATTCTGATAAAATTTATAAACAGAGAGGCAAATGGGTTGTGATGGTCATGGTGATGATGAGTTGAAATTAAAATGTAGTGTTGACTCATTTTCCTTTGGAATTCAAAAGTGATTTCTTTTTAGCTTTTATACCTCAAACTATTCCAGAGACTAGCTGTGGATATTACTTGGTAGTAACATATTGTAGAATATTCATTCTGGTTGCAAACCTGAAATTCTTTCAGTCCCAAAGAACACAACTGCTCTAGTCAACAAAAAAAGAAACATGAAGGTTTCAAAATAAGAATGGCATTTTTTAAAATATGGTTCTCCTAAAACAAGAATATTAGAGCTGTTACTGTGATACTCTTATCAGAAAGATAGATGTCTGGTCAACTCCCTACTGTTCCAAATGAGAAGATCCTATAAAGGATCAGCAGAAACCTGTTCAGCAAAGTGGAGAGACATTTTTTCAAAAAGCCTTTTTGTGTTTATAGCTGTATGGGCCATGCCTTAACACATTTCTTGTATAACTAGCAAGAGGATTTCTGCAGCTTGGAAACCAGAGATAAAATTAATATATTGGTTGATACCCACAACAGCCTCTCAGGTGTCATCATTGAGAATTATTATTTTCAGCAGTTCATGGCTCATTTCTTTAAAATTAAAATTAGTGTCGTGGCACCCAAGGATAATTTTCCAGCTGTCTCTACAGAGAATAATATAAGCTTGGTGAGTTTAATGAATGGTAGTTTACTGCCATTCAGTGTCAATGCAGTGAATGGTTTTGGATTTAACGGGAACTGGAATCATAGCCTTACCACTGTGTCCTCATTAATATGAAATCCTAATATGGCCATGATGGCTGATAAATTATGCCCAGCATCTCAATTACCTTATCAAAGAAAATTATTCCTAATGACCAAGGAGGGGATAAGGAAATGCAGAGAAATCAGGGCCAAATTAGTTGGGATGAAATTGAACCTTCTGCAGATTGGCAGATCAGATCTGAACTAGTTAGTGGGAAGAGGTGAAGACAGTGTCGTAAGCAAGAATAAACAGGAACTAGAACATGAAGGTCATGAAAGAACCAGGGGAGATGACAGATCCTGCAACTTCTCTAAACATGCAACCAAGAGGATCTCACTCAGCCATTCATGTTGGGTTTGCAAAAGCATACAAGGAAGCATGGCACATAATCCAGAGTGCTGGAGCCGCTTTGGGGAGACCCTCTGGGTGAGGTTCATGTGCTATGCCCTGGGCTCCCTTGTTCCTAAATTCTTCCCAGCCTTTCCCTGCTTTACTCAGTAATACAAAGGTATCAGCCCCTGCAGAATGTCTCCCATGCTGTCTCCTCCACTGGCTTCTAGCTGGATTTGGCCAACGGGAGCACCAATAAAAGACTGCAGGAAGGAAAGGAGAAGCTGAGTGTTTCTGCTGCTGTCTGTCTGTCTTGGGGAGCATCTCCAGCAGAGGCTATATCTCCTCCTTCACCACAGCTCCCACTGGACAGACAGCTCTGATGACCCCAACCCATGGGCTCCAGTAACACCACCTTCCTTCTTTGTCCCTCCAGACAGGGATGGTAGCAGTTTCTTGTTGTCTCTACGGTCTGTACTGTTGTACCTATTGTCCTCTGCTTGACTACTCAGCTCTTCCCCGACCCGTAATAACCAATTCCTTGCATTAAATTCACTTTGCTTTCAATGCTTAGAGTGATTTCTGTTTCTCTGGTTGGACTTTGAGTGACACAGGAAAGAGACGGAGTGGCCACAACCAAAAGCCTTCAGGAATCTGTATGATAGTCCCGGTCACTCTCACCACTGAATTCAGGGGGAGGTAATTCATTATCAGAAAGTGCCTGCAGAGCCAGGTGCCCAGGTTTATGTGCATTCACTACATTCTTCTCCATCAAGTAGCCTAGAAATTGAGGAAAACAAGAAGCAATACCCTTCCCAGCAGGCCCTTAGGGAAGAAAAAAAGCTATAAACAAGGCACTTACTCTGCCTCCCCTCTGGAGGAGACTTGAGAAAACAACTAGGAGAGAGAGAGGGAGAGAGAGGACTATCTCATGGACAGAAAGATAAGCGGGCAGCAGAACCTCTCCTCCTGTTCCACGATGCATCACTGGGACTTTCACACAATCTAAAGGAGATGAACACAGTGCAACACAGGGCAGCACAGTGAAAAAAGCAGACAGAGATTTCCACCAGCAATGTGGACCCATCACCCAAGCAGCAAAACTCTAATTGAAAGAAAATATTAACTAAAGTTAGCTCGTGCTCTGTCTTCCAAGTCAAACAGGTGGGCAATCCTGGGCTGGGAGTGCCTCGAGAGCAAAGGCCATGTCCTACCATCCTTGCAAGGGTTTGGGAAGTGTTTACGAACGGAAGCTCCCCAGTTTCTTCCCCACGTGAGCCCCATGAATTGCCGGATCATCAGGAACCGAAATAATTCCATCTTCCCCAAGGAAGAACTGAGGCCACAGAATCGGATCAAGATCGCACAACCCATCGGTGGAAGAACGGAGACAAATAATAAGATTTAAAAACAAGCAAAAGTCCCTGACATTAAGAATGAGTCCGCTGGCTTGCTGCTGCCTCTGAGGGATCATTACCATATTGCTTTCCATAATCTCCTTAGAGTGAAATTAAAAGTCACCACTGCTCTTCATCTCCCTGCCTATTTGCTCAATGGAATGAAATCATTCTTCCTTACGCTGCAAATGAGCTGCCTACTTCAAAAATCCCTTAGACACTCGTGGCATTTCCTTGAAGAAAGTCCTCCTCCAGCCACCCTTAATTAAACCAAGGTGACAGGTGGGGCTCCCCTATGGCCCCTTTCAGCATGTGCCACTGGCGCGAGGGCTTTATTCCACTTACCTTTATGTCCTATGTTAGGCTCCCAGTGTTCAGGCCAGCTGTAAGCCAGTTTGGCCACACAGAAATTGCTCATGCAACACAGGGAGCCTTTTCCCTGGGTGTTTTAAAGAACATCTGCATCAGCATTCTATGCCTCAGGGGCACAGGGTTGGGGAGCTGTTTGAGCTCTGGCAAGAGGGGTGGGGTGAGGGAGCAAGCATTGCTCATCTCTATGGAAAGCTTCCCCTGGGAGCCTCCAGGTTGAAGCCAGGTCACGTCTTCAACCCACCCCACTCCCCCTGGGGCTCGGAGCCAGGTCATTTCTGCCCACATCAGCCATTGCAAGCATCTGACCAGGGGGTCGTGAACCTGATCTCCAGAGCCAGTGCAAAGGAGTCCCAGCAGCAACTGCATTAGTGTTGCTTTAGCTTGAATGATTTTCCATCTCAGAAAATCTAATACTTAAAAGTAGAGCAATATCTCCTGAAATTAAGCCATTTAAAGTGAAGGTAGTAAAATTCATAGGCATAGGCAGTCAAGATAGCCTATGCATAGGCAGTGCATACAGGCAATCAAGATAGCTAGTGTATGTGATTTTAAAGATACTAAGAGAGGTCCCCGTGAGCCCCCACCCTCCTCCAAGAGGTGACCAGTGGACTAGAATCACTTAGAGCCAGAGGACCTAAAGTTGATTCCAAGTTCCACCAAATACTGGGAGATAAAGCAAATTACTTCTCTGTGTTTTCACTTTGTCATCTGTACAATGGAAGTGGTGATTACGGAAGCACCCACCTCGAGGCTATTGTGAGAACTGGATGGGTTAGCCTGTGTAAAAAGTTGATGGTCTTGGCACAAGTGAAACTTGCTATATTCATAATCTGTTTCTTAAATAACCAAATACTAATTTTCTGAAGGCTGCAATTCAAGGATGAGATTTTTGTTGTTGTTTGTTTGTTTGTCTGTAAGGCATCAACCCCTATTCTACTGCTAGTACCCCTGGGAGGAGGCACATGTTGGACATATTTTCTCCCCATGGGAATAAGTTGGTAAGATTTTCTCAACGTCTGGAGAATTGCTAGATAAGCCTTGCCCTGTAACAGATGTCAGCACTTCACCCACTCAATCTCTTGGATCCCTTTACCACAGCACTTTTCGAACCTCACTGTTCTTTTTAAAAATCACCTAGCGGGGGTCTGCTATATTGTATCTTATGATTTTGTAACTCCAGGGTGGGGCTTGATGCTCTGCAGTGTTAACACACTCCCAAGTGGTGCTAACTGCTGCTAATCCATGGACCGTTCTTTAAGTATCAAGGCCTTTGTATACATCAAGTCCCAGCCCACATTCACTCCCAACAGCCAGCACCTGTGTCTCTTCATCAGCAGGCTCCCCTCAGGCTGCGGGACATACGAAGCTGGAGGCTTGGGAATGGAGGACCCTGAGGGTAGCTCTTAATCAATGCTGAATGGTACAGGGTACAAACACCTCAACAACCTTGCCCCTGATCTGAACGAATCTAGAGTGTGATGAATGCAATCTTGAGAGCGCTTCTGTGGGACGGAGCCAAAGTGAGCCTCGGTGAGTCTTTGCTTTGTTTTGTATACTTGCTCAGCTTCCTTCCCTTCCCTATTTAAGTTCTCCGCTATTGCCTTCCCAGTTTTTTTTCAAGAACATTTCTTAATAAATCCTAATGAATGGTGTTTGTCATTCATTACGGATCGATTCATTCAATAAATATTTAAGAGTCTCCCTGACTCCTGTATGTGCCTGAAAATGACGCAGACACTGTGAATACAGAAACAAGTCTCAGTCCCTACCCAGGAGAGCCCTACAACAACCGAGACCAAAGTCCACAAAGTTAGCAATTGGAGAGAGCAGAAGTGTTGGTAAATGCAGCATTGAAACCATCTCCCCTGGGAGAATATGTATGGCTCTAACCATGGTCATCCCCTATGGCCTTTTCCAAACAGTATCCCAAACAGAAGTGACAACACCGAAATCGGTTAGGACATTCATTCTCTCTCTTCCCATCCTTCCCTCTCTGGGGAGCTCTGGCGGCAGGATGCTGTGGCAATGGAGAGCCTGCAGCTGCCTGCAGCCTGGTGGATCTGGAGGCAGACTGGCTGAGCCCATCCTGGCTGCCCCGCCTCACCAAGAGCTTCATCCTGTCAAGAGCTGTAGGTGCAAGCTGGTTTTCCACAGCACTAGCTTGCACCTCAGCCCACCCTCCCTGCACCTCTGGGAGAATGACTGATGTTTCTGAGGTCATCTCTCTTCAGAAGCCACTAAGAGGCTCTGCCAAGGGGGCACTGCCAACAGCCAGGCGACTCCTCTCCCTGGAATCTAAATGAGAAGCAACATGGGCCAGGGTAGCTGAAATCTGCATCCATGATGAAAAGAAATTAGGAAAGTACCCCAGGAACAGTCCATAGATAAGGATACCTGGTCTCTATGTGTGACCATCTCGAGGGAGAAACAGGCAGGAGAGAAAAGCTTCCTTCAGAAAAGCAATCAAGTTAAGGAAAGGAAATCTTTCTAGGACCTTTCATGTTAAGAATCAACAGAATCATGGATTTTAAATCAAGGGCTAAAGAGCAGGGCCTTTAAAACCTGTGTCAGAATTCTAACTCTGACGCACCCCAGCTGTGTGGCCTCCGGCAGGCTTTAACTTCTCCCTGTGTCCCGGTTCCCCCGCATGTAAATTGGGGTGATCACACCTGCCTCATGGGGATGCTATGAGAGATAAGCGGTGGCCCGATGCTGAGTGCCCAGCACAGTGCTCCTCAGTGGGGTCCTCCCTGTGCCTCAAAGCCTGGCCCACCCTCTCCACCCCCATGGCTCTGCTTCTGTTCCCTTCCTGCAAACGTGTGCCTCTTTCCCGCATGTGCCTTCCTTTCGACATCCACTCCTGCCCTTGGTCTTCTCCACAGCTGCACCTAAACTGGCATGCACTCACTTTTGTTTCCTCGAAGAACCCCCAGAAACCTACTTCTCCCACATAAAACCGAGGCAGCCCCTGGCACTCTCTAAACCTCTGAACTTCAATGTCTACCTACTTTTCAGACCAGTTTCTCAACCACCAGATAAATGTGTTATAACTAATCTGGGCAAATACATCCCTAAAATTGTTTTCCACTGATAGAATGTATTTTAACTTGAATGATACAAACATTCCACTTCACTTCCACTGTGTAGCCACTGCTGTGCCCATGCCAGCTCTTTTCCAGGACCATTGGGCATAGTTTCTGCATGTGGCTCAGAACACAGACTGTGTGTTCTAACAACACCCTTCCTATTCCACAGTGAGACCCCAGGCATGTTACTTTGCCTCAAGTCACTTAAAAACTTCTTCAACACTAAAATGAGGAAATCTTGACATAGCTTCCTGGAATCTAATGAGAAATCGCTTTAAAAATTGTGTACATATATATATATAACATATTGCAAAAGATAAAGCACTTCACAACTGTCCAGTAACAGTTAAAAAACACAGAACAGTTTTAGGAAGAGTTGCTTTAATATAAGCATCTTTGGGGGGTTATGTATTTTAATCACAAACACATGATAAATATTTGATTTGCATTCATCAGATAATTGGGAATAAAAGTTACAATCTCAGGAAAGATATTTAGCACTTCTAAATGCTGAACATTTGAATAATAGTGTTGAGGGACTGAAATCGCACTAAAATGTACCCAAGAGGAAAATTCAGAGACTTCAAAACATCTTTTTGGAAAAATAAATAAAAAATAGAATAATAAAAGGCATCACAGCTTAAAAGATGAGGAAGGGGGAAAAGATTTTAAAAATTAACGAACTGAGATCTTTTCTCCAGAAACATCTTTTCCGTATCATTTAATTAGACTTGAGCTTTCTTAAATTGCCTTTGAAACAAGTTAATAAACAACATGTGCCTGTCCTATTATGGCATTTTTTACAAGTAAATGTACTCTGAGCTCTGTCCTTCAGTAAACATAGGGGAAACACCAATAGTCCCTGCAGGCCTTATTAGAGGTCAACAGTGAAGGATAAATGAAGGCGAAGTTCTTCCTCAAAGAATGCATGCAAAAAGACTGCCTGCCCTTTACTGTGTGACTGGATTATCCACTGCTAAGATCAAGGTCACTCCTAGGCACTAATTCCTTGCCTCCAAAGGGTTGTTAAAAATAAACAAGTGCTCTCTGTTTCCATGAGATCAATTGTTTTAACATTTAGCTCCCATACATGAGTGAGAACATGCAAGATTTGTCTTTCTGTGCTTGGCTTATTTCACTTAACATAATGTTCTCCAGTTCCATCCATATTGTTGCAAATGGCAGGATTTCATAACATTATATGCACCCTATAAATATATACAACTATTATATACCTATAATAATTTAAAATTTAAAAAATAAAATAAACGTGGAGCTTGGTACAGTGGTACATGTCTGCAGTCCCAGCTACTTGGGAGGCTGAGGCAGGAGGATCGCCAGAGCCCAGGAGTTCAAGGCTGCAGAGCACTATGATTGCACATGTGAATAGCCACTGCATTCCAGCCTGGTCAACATAGTGAGATCCTGTCTCTGAAAATAAATGAATAAATAAACATTTGAGCTGGGATAGGCTATAACTTAACCTATTAGTACTCATCAATTCATTAACAGGAATCAGAGCCCCAGAAGGTAAGCATGCAAAAGACTGAGATGATTGTAGGACAGAGAAGATGGACAGGCCATATTTGGAAAACAAGGGGACTATCTTTGAGTACTGGTAATAGTTAAATGGATCATTTAGAATGGAGGGGAAGAAAACTAAGGGGGTGGAAACACCTCAAAGGCATCCTCGTCTGTGCCACAATTTTACCAAAGCTAGTACTATCTCTACCAGGGACCTAGGTCTGTCTTAACATACCAGGTGGAGATAAGCTGCTGAAAAGATAACTTTTTTAAAAAAGTCAAGGATACATGTCTCAAAGCCCACTGAGAAACAAGCCCCTTAGTTCCCAAGTCCATGGGAATCTACTTTTCACACAGTGTAGAGCTAAGTGGAAATCCTAAACTCAATGGAGATAAACTTAAAACTGAGATCAAAATGTTTAGTAATGTGCAAGCAAAGAAAACCTCATCTACTTGCCCACACTTTGATTCCCAGGTGCTGTATAAACAATTCTATACTACTGATGCTTGACAAACTGCAAAAAGAAAAAATAAAAATAAAGCTCTATTTTTAGAGAAATAATTATTCAGCAGTTTGGGAAATGGAGTATGTTTTTTATCAAAACTGTTATAGATTGTGACCTCTTCTGTTTCTGGAAGAACTGAAAATACAAAGGGAATCAAGGTATGAAATTGAGAGACTGAATCACTGCAGAGTTTGTTGCAACTCGAGGCCTGGTTAAATATTGGTTGGAAATGTGCACAAAATACCCAAACAGGGTAAGGGAGAGCCAGAGATTTCCCAGAGGAGAAGAGTGATAAGGAAACCGGCTGCCTATTTGTTGGAGAGTTCCCCTCAGATACAGAGCCCCTGATTGAAATTCTATTGCCCAGCAATTTCAGATTCTTCTATATTAAGCAGGCACCAAACCATTCTAAACCAAGTGCTAAGATACGTGAAATGTTCTAACAATTTCAAATTGCTCTCTCCCCCACTCATGAAATGACTTCCAATCAACCTCCCATTCCGGAGCACATTAAGATGGCAGAAATTTTGTGACTATTAAATCACTGTGAATCATGCATGGTAATTTAAAACTATTGCAGACTAATGTTTGGTTGGGAACAGTATTCTAATTGGAAAAATGATAGAAAAGTTAGTCTAGTTCAATGCTCCGGGACATATTGAAAGAAACTGTGGCTAAAAAACACTACCCAATCACACATTCTTTTTTTTTTTATTTCAAAATATTGATTCAGGGAGTACAAGTGTTTTTGTTACATGGATATCTTGTATAATGCTTAAGGTAGGGCTTTTGGTGTGCCCATCACCAGAAGAATGTTCATTGTACTCAATAGGTAAGGTTTTATCCCACACCCACCTTCCTGCCCTCCTCTTTTCTTGGTTTCTGATGTCTTTATGTTGCTTTGTACCCATGGCAATCACACAGTCATTTTTGCCTCTGTGTCCACCTCCTTATTGAGGTAGCAGGACCCACCTTTAGCCCTCTTCATGGAGCATTAGCCAATCCAGAAGGGATGTTCCTGGGAGTGAGCCCATGGATGGACTTTTAAATATTAGTTTAAAACCAAAGCTTGGATAGCAGGTTCTGGAGCCACAGAGCATGGGGTTCCCAAGGCTCTCTGAAAGACTATGAGAATGTTCCCTCTATTCCACCAAGTGTCCCCAGTTTTAATGGCCTTGTAGAAATTGACAGTGGAATTGCCTCAGGGCAAATGCTTGTCTTTTGCAATACCACACATGGCTCCCTGTTCATTTGAGATTCACAAAGCGTGTGAATAGGGATCTACAGCTAACACTGTGTGGAACGGCCAGTTTTCATTCTGTGGGGGTTCTAAAACCTGAAATAGTTATGGAGTTAAATAGTTCTTGACATGCAAGTGTTAAATTCATGAAGTAGTTCTCTGCTGTTTACTGAGTTGGTTCTAGCAATACCATGTAAGAAAATAATAACATAGAAACTAATTTCCTTAGCTAGAGGTTCATCCCCCAAGAATGAAGGGGATGGGGACAAGCAAGGTTGCTCCAGGTAAATCCCTAAGAAAAGGCCATCTCTTTCAAATTTCTGAGCTGGTAGGAGTGGTGGAGAAGAGAAGAGACATGAGGAAAAACTAGAGCTGTGTCAGAAGAAAGCCAGTTTCTATTCTTGTTCTCTAAGTCAGTGAGGGCAGGCACCTCAAAAGTCACACACCAAGAGTCAAAAAGTGACCACCTCCATCTACCTAACCCAGGAGACTTATGGAAGCTTAGTTCTATGTACCCAGTGTGGAGAAATATGAGATCTCTAAAACTGATCCCAGGTTTCATGACCTACTCAGGAGGCATAGGAAGAGGAATTTTAGCTCAGGCATTGCCTGGAGGAAATTATAGGAACATATGAGCAGAGTCGGAGCTAAGGAAGTCTGAGGGCCTATGTCCTGCCTCAGAGATTCAGAACTGCTGGAAGGAAAGCTTAGAGTAGATCCGTTTTCCAGGCTTACTTCCCTGGTGAATCTATCTTCCTTCACAAATCTGCCCCTGAAGAACTCCATAGAAAGAGTGCTGTGAGCTGTCCTCTACTCGTAGTGCTGAAATATGAAGGCTGCCTGCCAAGACATAAAAACAATGTTGAAAGAGATGGGAGACAACAAGGAGTAGCTGTTGTTATAGTCCACAGAGGTTTCCAGAAACAGTCATCATCAAAGAGTGCTACCACTGCTCCCCTCTGAGCTGCTGTCACTGAGAACAAGTGCCAATGAATCAGCTAACAGTCCCCTCAGCTGGGAGCTTCCACAAACAGGATTGTTCCTGAAAACAGTAGCCTCAGGCTAAGCAGAAGGAGAAGGAAATTTACTCCTGAGGGACTTTTGCAGCCACCCCACCCTGCCCCTCAGCCACACCAGGGCAATGACATCCTTGCATTATCCAAAAGGAAAAAGTCTTCTGGTATGTTTATTGATGGTCTTCTGATAAATTCACTGAAGGAAAAGAATAATTT
>NW_012154507.1:8397156-8400604 GCF_000956105.1 Propithecus coquereli | reverse complement strand
AGTCATAGGACAAACAACAGGTAACATTCTTTGAATCTGGTTGACCCTCTGATTTCAGGTTTCAGGCAGAGAATTTTTCAGGAAAGACAAAGTAAAGTTTTTTAATTAATTGACTTAACCACTGGCTCATAGATTTGTATGGCAGCAACCAGAATCAATAGAAAAATATGGAATTTTATTGCATTTCTATGTGGGCAATAGAGCTAATATTTAATAATAGTAATGCCTAGCATTTGTGTAAGTCTTTAGTTCACAAAGCCCTTTCATATATACTATCATATAATAATATCTAGCAACTACGTACTGTTTCCATGCTTAATAACCAGCCAATACCAGTATTACATACTTAAAGCTTCATTATGATTGGTGAATACCTATTCAGTACAAGCTGTTAGGTATTTTTAATATTGTCCTTGACTATATTACATCCTGATTCAAATAAAACTGAATTGAAAAGAGGATATTTGAGTAACTTCTAATTTTCTTAAATCTGTTATCCCACCACCACCCACCCCACACACACCGATAAATGAATCGTTTGAGCTGAGGTGGGGAGGGGGATTCTTCCCACCAGTTAAAGATAGGCGGGGAGAAAATGGGCATGGGATGACAGAAGGGGTCCAGGACTGTGGCAGAGCACAAGCAAGGATTTGCCAGAAAGCGTGGCTATCGTGGGGAGTGGTAGCAGCGTATTTATGACAGCCATCTGAAACCAACATGAGCTACTCCCATTCTGTTCTGGGCTTGCCCCCCAGGACCCCCTAGTGCTCCAGGAGAGTCTGCCTACATCACAGCCAGGCCTCAGTGGCCTTGCTGACCCATACCCTCCTCCGTCCGCATTCCCCACCAGGCCACAGTAGCATCAGGCAGGCCTGCGAGGCGATGTGGACACGGCGTATTCAGTTTATTCTCTACACTGACCACAGCTAAATCTGGCAGGATCGTTTTCCTCTTTTTATGCACGCAATCAATATCCTTTCCCTCATGATTTCATTTGTCTGCTGCTCAAACCTCTCCAAGATTCTTTCCCAGACATTACCTCTGGATGGAGCTAGCTAAACCATGGCTATTCCTCCTCTAATTATTATTTACTTTATTTAATTGTGGCTTTCCTTACCATAATTTTATTATCATGGTGGAAAGAGGGGGACCACGCAGCCAAGGCAACCCAGAGGCATGTGTGCTCAATTCAGTCTCACTAGATGCCCTGGTCCATTTGGTTCATTTGATCTGAAGTAAGGGGGAAATCAGGGAAGCCTTCCTGGAGGAGGTGATGCCTGAACTTAATCTTTAAGGTTAAGTAGTACTTAGCAGGTAGAGAAAGGGGAGCAGGGCATCCAGACAGAAGAAGGGAGTAGAGGTACAGAAGGAGGAATGACAAGTGTGCATGGGAGGTAAAGGGAATATGTAGTGACTGGACACAGAGGAAAAGGCAGGGCTTGGCGGGACAAAGGACTGAAGAGGGCCCTGAATAGTGTGCACTATATCCTTAGAGGGAGCAGTGTGAAACTACAGAATGGCAGGATCTGATTTGTGCCTTACTTAGCCTGACAAGGGATTGCCTGTTGAAAAGCCTGATGAAGGAATTTTCTAAATTTTTTAATCAACTGATACAAAAATATTTACAAAGAATTTTCTAAATAAGTTTAAATAAGTCCTATTTAATCATTTCTTTCTCAAGCCATTAAGGATATCCCAGAAGATCTATGATACAGACACCATACTAATTTCTGGAATATGACTATAGAAAGGCAGCTCTTGTTCCAAGAGACATAAATCTAATTTAAAAAAGGACATGGGAGTAAAACTTCACACCAAGAAGATACGGCCATCTGCAGAAATTCAGGAGGCCAGAACACGATGCTGAAGACAGGATGCCAGGTTGCAGAAGGGAGTCTAACTAGGCAGCTGAGTTTCCAGTGGTTGTGGCTCCCAGCGCTGCGGGAACCACACGAGACACTGACTGAGCAGAGAAGTTAGTGTCTCAGAAAAGCTCTTTTTCCCTGGGGTCTACATTTAAAGGGATAAATACAGGACCAAGGGATCCAACTGCACAAACTAGATGCTGTGGCACTCTTGCATCCACCTCAAAGAATCCCCTCAAAGTGGATTTTATCTGTGCTCCTCGCATAGCATTACCAGCTCTATCCTCTTTCTGCTACCCTCCCATAAATCCTGGCACACAACCTTCTCTCAGTTGCACATGCTCAGGTGGTGTGTGCCTATTTCCTTGTGTGTGGACACACACCCACACACACACACCAGCAACGACGCACCTGAGCATCTGTCAAGCATGTTGTCACCGCTTCCGCATTTCCAAGCTCCTGCAGTATGCTTGGCTCCCAATCACCCTTGTTATCTTCGAAATCAACCAGGAGCCTCACACTGGTGAATTTTTAATGGTTAACTGACTTGCAACCCTCCAGCAACATCAACTCAAACATGAGCTCAGATGGTGAAATGTAAATGTGAAAAGCACTCCTGCAACATCTTCCTCTCTTATTCTGATGCATCAGACATTTCTATCACAAAAATTAATGCTTCCTCATTCCCCTTACTGCATTTTAACATCATGCAGACAAACAGGTGACACCTAGTTATAGTAAACATACAAAGTAAGGATATAGGGAGAGTAAACCCAGGGGACAGTCCAGCCTCAGGGTGCTCTGACAGCAGGTATCCAGGCCCCAATACTACTGGGGTTAAGAAGCAGGGCTCCAACTCTTGAAGGTGAGGATAAAGGCAAAATGAGCCCAAATAATTGGTGAATTAAGGTAGTAATTAAAACAGGAAGTCAAGTGCAAGGAAATAAGACAGAAGACAGGAAAGGATACCCTGGGGTACCAGGTCAGAGCAAGGCTATCATCAAATCTGACTTCATGTTGCCTCACCAAATCCCCTTAAGTACCCTAGGACGTGACGCTAGAGCCAGTATGATATTACCTGCGCTGTAAGGGAAGGTCAAGTGGGCCAGTTGTGAGGATCAGAGACTTCAGAAGCAAAGAGACAAACAAGTGCCCACAATGAGAGAGAAGCTGGTTAAACCAAACAAACTCAAAGTTCAGGCTCAGGCAAATTAGGTCCCAGGATACGGAACACATTTTCAGTTACAATCACAAACCACCATCAGAAATCTTGGAAAGTTCACAGTGAGTACTTCAGGGACCAGAAGAGGTAGGAAAATATTGTTGTGAATTTTAGAGTAAAGGACAGAGACGGGGTGAAATCCTGTGTCCACACTCTTGTGCATTAGACCATAGACATGATTCAATCTCTGGTAAAATTCTAAAGCACATTAATAAATAGCAGATTACAAACTGTTAGAAAAGACACTGTTCTTAGGAATCTGCCTGTTTTCACAAAGAATAAGTCATATAGAACTATATTATCTAGGGAAGGATGACATAACTCTTAGGACTGCCTCTTCAGCTGAAAAGGAGATGATCAG
>NW_012154507.1:8376932-8396916 GCF_000956105.1 Propithecus coquereli | reverse complement strand
TACTATATTTTACAATTATAATTATCCATTTGTATGTCTCTTTCACGAAAACAAAATCCAAGTTTATTCAAATCCCTGTACCCTACTGCTAATATTGTTTATTGAGTGCTTAGTAACTATCTTTTGAATTAAGTTTACTTGTATTTCCTACTATTAGACTTGAAACATGATGAGTGGACAATAGCAACACAATTATTAGGGTGGTCTCCAGTCTTCCGGCCTAATATCTAGAAACTTCAGTGGATTATAACAGCAGCTACACCTCATTATCTCCCATCTCCATAAACATCTCTTGGGCATTAGCAGACAGCCTAGTGTACCTGGTCCACCACACTCTGATATTGCATTTCCACTATCCGCTTGCCATGTTTCAAGGCAAATAGTAGAAAAATACTACATACTTTAGATGTGTTTTCTGTATTGCCCACAAGTTAAACAGCAACAAAGGAGGGGAAATAAAATAGGACAAATGAAAAAAGAATGTATTTTCTTTCTGCTTTCACACCTGTGAGTACAGCTGCTAGACACTGCATCTAAATTTTTTTTTATTTCTGCACAAAATATTCACTTAGGGAACAATATTATAACTTTTTGGTAGATATCCATAGTAGAATTTCAAGTTTTTTAATGTTTACTAATAAATTAGTCCAAACTATACTCCAAAGTATAGCACAGATCACATGATATTTCCTAAAGCGAATACATTATTAACTTTTTCAAAAAAGTAAAATCCTGCTAAGTCCTTGAATTGGCTCATAATTTCATGGATGTCCACTTTACAATTCAGCCTATTGCCTCTAAAGTGACGATCTCTAGACACTTCTTCCTTTTAATTCTGTTTCCTATGTATAATTCCTGGATGATGGAGAGACCTGTAGACATGGCACTAAATGGATTACCCAGACCCAAAAGAGCACTCCTGCTTTCTGCATATTTATTATCAAATACATTTGCAGCTTCTAAGCCCTACACTTAAAATTGCTAATATATAGGAGGTGTGCAGCAACACAGGCTGTACAAGAGCCAAATCATTGGTATGCATGACTAGAATTGAGATCAAAATATGCAGTATTTGATCTTGAGCCTGGACATAGCTCTATAGTCAAAGTAGGTATTTGGGGTCTTTGATGCAGATAATCAAAGGAAGAAGAAGAAGGAAAAAAAACCTATGGTGTTTGATCAGATCTCAAAAGGAAATTAACCATGGCTGTTCCATTAAACATCTTGGGAAAAAAACTCATTTTACAGAAATATATAACCTATATTTGATGCTAATTCCAGTATGAAATCTAAATTGTAAGTATCTACACTTAGTTATGACTGAGCTATTGTAGAAAAGAAAGGTGAAAAAGAAGTGAGTCCCCACCTTGGTAAAAACTGAACAAACATTGAGAAAGAGCTCCACCTACTGGAATCTGTGTCCCGGCAACCAGCTGAAAATAGAAAAACACTCATAATTCAGACTGGAGAACCACAGAGTTGCCTCAAACTTTTCTGAAGTAAAACTTCAATAGAGTCATAGGACAAACAACAGGTAACATTCTTTGAATCTGGTTGACCCTCTGATTTCAGGTTTCAGGCAGACAATTTTTCAGGAAAGACAAAGTAAAGTTTTTTAATTAATTGACTTAACCACTGGCTCATAGATTGTATGGTAGCAACCAGAATCAATAGAAAAATATGGAATTTCATTGCATTTCTATGTGGGCAAGTAGAGCTAATATTTAATAATAGTAATGCCTAGCATTTGTGTAAGTCTTTAGTTCACAAAGCCCTTTCATATAATAATATCTAGCAACTACGTACTGTTTCCATGCTTAATAACCAGCCAGTACCAGTATTACATATTTAAAGCTTCATTATGATTGGTGAGTACCTATTCAGTACAAGCTGTTAGGTATTTTTAATATTGTCCTTGACTATATTACATCCCGATTCAAATAAAACTGAATTGAAAAGAGGATATTTGAGTAACTTCTAATTTTCTTAAATCTGTTATCCCACCACCACCCAGCCCCACGCACACCGATAAATGAATTGTTTGATCTGAGGTGGGGAGGGGGATTCTTCCCACCAGTTAAAGATAGGCGGGGAGAAAATGGGCATGGGATGACAGAAGGGGTCCAGGACTGTGGCAGAGCACAAGCAAGGATTTGCCAGAAAGCGTGGCTATCGTGGGGAGTGGTAGCAGCGTATTTATGACAGCCATCTGAAACCAACATGAGCTACTCCCATTCTGTTCTGGGCTTGCCCCCCAGGACCCCCTAGTGCTCCAGGAGAGTCTGCCTACATCACAGCCAGGCCTCAGTGGCCTTGCTGACCCATACCCTCCTCCGTCCGCATTCCCCACCAGGCCACAGTAGCATCAGGCAGGCCTGCGAGGCGATGTGGACACGGCGTATTCAATTTATTCTCTACACTGACCACAGCTAAATCTGGCAGGATCGTTTTCCTCTTTTTATGCACCAATCAATATCCTTTCCCTCATGATTTCATTTGTCTGCTGCTCAAACCTCTCCAAGATTCTTTCCCAGACATTACCTCTGGATGGAGCTAGCTAAACCATGGCTACTCCTCCTCTAATTATTATTTACTTTATTTAATTGTGGCTTTCCTTACCATAATTTTATTATCATGGTGGAAAGAGGGGGACCACGCAGCCAAGGCAACCCAGAGGCATGTGTGCTCAATTCAATCTCACTAGATGCCCTGGTCCATTTGGTTCATTTGATCTGAAGTAAGGGGGAAATCAGGGAAGCCTTCCTGGAGGAGGTGATGCCTGAACCTAATCTTTAAAGTTAAGTAGTACTTAGCAGGTAGAGAAAGGGGAGCAGGGCATCCAGACAGAAGAAGGGAGTAGAGGTACAGAAGGAGGAATGACAAGTGTGCATGGGAGGTAAAGGGAGTATGTAGTGACTGGACACAGAGGAAAAGGCAGGGCTTGGCGGGACAAAGGACTGAAGAGGGCCCTGAATAGTGTGCACTATATCCTTAGAGGGAGCAGTGTGAAACTACAGAATGGCAGGATCTGATTTGTGCCTTACTTAGCCTGACAAGGGATTGCCTGTTGAAAAGCCTGATGAAGGAATTTTCTAAATTTTTTAATCAACTGATACAAAAATATTTACAAAGAATTTTCTAAATAAGTTTAAATAAGTCCTATTTAATCATTTCTTTCTCAAGCCATTAAGGATATCCCAGAAGATCTATGATACAGACACCATACTAATTTCTGGAATATGACTATAGAAAGGCAGCTCTTGTTCCAAGAGACATAAATCTAATTTGAAAAAGGACATGGGAGTAAAACTTCACACCAAGAAGATACGGCCATCTGCAGAAATTCAGGAGGCCAGAACACGATGCTGAAGACAGGATGCCAGGTTGCAGAAGGGAGTCTAACTAGGCAGCTGAGTTTCCAGTGGTTGTGGCTCCCAGCGCTGCGGGAACCACACGAGACACTGACTGAGCAGAGAAGTTAGTGTCTCAGAAAAGCTCTTTTTCCCTGGGGTCTACATTTAAAGGGATAAATACAGGACCAAGGGATCCAATTTCACAAACTAGATGCTGTGGCACTCTTGCATCCACCTCAAAGAATCCCCTCAAAGTGGATTTTATCTGTGCTCCTCGCATAGCATTACCAGCTCTATCCTCTTTCTGCTACCCTCCCATAAATCCTGGCACACAACCTTCTCTCAGTTGCACATGCTCAGGTGGTGTGCGCCTATTTCCTTGTGTGTGGACACACACCCACACACACACACCAGCAACGACGCACCTGAGCATCTGTCAAGCATGTTGTCACCGCTTCCGCATTTCCAAGCTCCTGCAGTATGCTTGGCTCCCAATCACCCTTGTTATCTTCGAAATCAACCAGGAGCCTCACACTGGTGAATTTTTAATGGTTAACTGACTTGCAACCCTCCAGCAACATCAACTCAAACATGAGCTCAGATGGTGAAATGTAAATGTGAAAAGCACTCCTGCAACATCTTCCTCTCTTATTCTGATGCATCAGACATTTCTATCACAAAAATTAATGCTTCCTCATTCCCCTTACTGCATTTTAACATCATGCAGACAAACAGGTGACACCTAGTTATAGTAAACATACAAAGTAAGGATATAGGGAGAGTAAACCCAGGGGACAGTCCAGCCTCAGGGTGCTCTGACAGCAGGTATCCAGGCCCCAATACTACTGGGGTTAAGAAGCAGGGCTCCAACTCTTGAAGGTGAGGATAAAGGCAAAATGAGCCCAAATAATTGGTGAATTAAGGTAGTAATTAAAACAGGAAGTCAAGTGCAAGGAAATAAGACAGAAGACAGGAAAGGATACCCTGGGGTACCAGGTCAGAGCAAGGCTATCATCAAATCTGACTTCATGTTGCCTCACCAAATCCCCTTAAGTACCCTAGGACGTGACGCTAGAGCCAGTATGATATTACCTGCGCTGTAAGGGAAGGTCAAGTGGGCCAGTTGTGAGGATCAGAGACTTCAGAAGCAAAGAGACAAACAAGTGCCCACAATGAGAGAGAAGCTGGTTAAACCAAACAAACTCAAAGTTCAGGCTCAGGCAAATTAGGTCCCAGGATACGGAACACATTTTCAGTTACAATCACAAACCACCATCAGAAATCTTGGAAAGTTCACAGTGAGTACTTCAGGGACCAGAAGAGGTAGGAAAATATTGTTGTGAATTTTAGAGTAAAGGACAGAGACGGGGTGAAATCCTGTGTCCACACTCTTGTGCATTAGACCATAGACATGATTCAATCTCTGGTAAAATTCTAAAGCACATTAATAAATAGCAGATTACAAACTGTTAGAAAAGACACTGTTCTTAGGAATCTGCCTGTTTTCACAAAGAATAAGTCATATAGAACTATATTATCTAGGGAAGGATGACATAACTCTTAGGACTGCCTCTTCAGCTGAAAAGGAGATGATCAGGTACATCTCAGAGACTCAGATGAGGATTAAATAATATATATAATACAGCTGACATGTGGACCGTTGACAAATGTTAGTGTACCCCCTCACCCTCCATCGGGTCTTATTAATTTGTCTGATGACAAAATTTTTACTTGTCTTAATCAGTTGCTTTAAGACAGATTATATAACTCCCAAAAGCCTTCCTGTTTTTCGCAAAAGGAAATAATTTTGGAGGAACGAAGCAATGAAGGAAGCAAGGAAAGAGGGAATGGAAATGTTTATTTAGCTCTTATAATATGGCATCGACAATGCTGGATATTTTTACTTATATTGTCTTGCTTAAACATTCAAAACAATCTATCATGATATTACCTGATAAAAAAATAAGTTACATAAACCTCACCTTGCCCTACTTTTCAATGGCTACTAAACTGAAGGTGTAGAAGAGGTTCTCAGCTGTGGGTCTGATTTCTACAGAGCATTTGTGAAAATCTCCTATGAAGTCCTCGCTGAAAAAATGGAGAAATATGCGCCAATTAAATATTGATTATTGGACTAATGCCAGCCTAGAGGACTTTTGTAGCACACGACAGCAATAGCATCCTTCAGCCCACCTCTGATCTTGGCCACAGCTGCAGGATATTCTGGGCAAGCTCAGTTTTGCAGAGACAGCATCCTGCCCCAAGCTGGTGGGGACTACAAGTCCTTCTTTTCTTTTTGGGGACTTCTCTGAAGTTGAGGGAGCCCACCGGCCCTACACACAAGCACAGGCTGGAAGGGCAGGGATGTACACATAACCCCAGGGACAACACATAACCAAGTGCAGATGAATACCAGTGGACACTTGCCACACATTTCCATCCTTCTGGATAATTCTGGGAGGTGTTCTGTGTGCCTCTCTGCAGGTCTCTATAAAATCGAGCCCCCAATGTCTATAACAGTCTCACATAGGTTTTTCTCCTTCCCTGCCTCACTCTCCCCACTCCCTCCTTCCTGCTTCCTGGAATCACCTCCCAGACAAACACCTTCACTCCAGTCCTTGAGTTGGCTCTGCTCATGGGAAACCAGACTAAGATAGTCAAGACATTGACTATTGTGCTAGAGACATTTTTATCAACAATTCGAAGACAGAAAGGGCAT
This sequence comes from Propithecus coquereli, assembly GCF_000956105.1. NCBI lineage: Eukaryota > Metazoa > Chordata > Mammalia > Primates > Indriidae > Propithecus > Propithecus coquereli. The sequence goes on along the minus strand of NW_012154507.1, from coordinate 8,390,844 downwards.
GTCTGGTAAATTTGTGTATGACAAAAAAAATAGGAGGAAATACCTGAGGTTAAAAAAAAGGAGGAAGAGGATTCAAAAAGACAGTGATAGGTTGGAAGGATGGGCTTAAACTAAAAGTGTGAAATATTATATAAATAAATTGATTATTCTAAACTCAAGTGTCAAATATCAACTACTCAACTGCAGGTGGAAGAGACCTGCCTTAAAAGCTGTTTGTGTTAAAAAGGCTCTTGATGCAGATGATCTCGTGTGCTGCTAGAAGAAGTGTAAATTGGTTAACACTCTTTGAAGCTGTACATAATCTGATTTATCCTATCTGGAGCTGTGCATATTCTGACATAAATCCCGGCCAGGAAGTTGTCAAATAAGTATGCAAATGTGTACGTACAAGAAAATTCATGCAGCATATAGGAAAAGAAATTTTTAACAACTTAAATAACCACCAATAGAGAAATAGTTAAATAAGCCATGGTACATCCACACAATGGAATATTATAAAGGCATTAAATAAAGTCATTCCATATTTACTAACATGGAAAGATTTTTTTATGACATAAAAAATTTGAAAAAGCAGATTGCAAAGTAGTATGTCTGATATTATTCACCTTCGTAAACACAAATATATGTGCACATATGTATTTAAGTATATACATTTTTAAAGTATGAAGGGTTTACCTAGGTGATTTTTTCTATTATCTTTTTCTAAGTTTCTAAAATAACAATATTCTATTTCTGTTATAAGAAAAGAGTGATTTTTTTAAAGAAAATAACTCATGGGTTTTATTTACCATCATAATATGCATCAATAATGTGATGTAAGTGAGGCAAATATAAATTTGGCAGAAGTATAGTGTTGAATATTTCTATTAATAGTTAACAGAAGTATAGTGCTCCGGACTTGGAAGGCTCAGGTCATTGTCTGCAACGCTAGTCAGACCACATCCAGACCCTTCTTTCCGGTCTGAATCCCAAGTATTAAGAGCAGCATTGATAAACTGAAGCTTATCAGAGAAGTGTTCCCAGGACAGTGATGGGCCAAGAAACCTGTTCTTGAGGAATGGCTGATGAAACTGGAATATTTATCCCTGACACCAGACACCCTGGGGCTAGTATGAGAGTTGGTGTCAATCACAAAAAGGACTCATGTGTAGAAGAAAGATCTGGAACATTCTATATAGCTTTGGAGGACCAGTGGGTAAAAGTATAAGTAAATCAGATTTTCACTTACAATAGAAGGAAAAGGAGAAAAAGGGAGAGAAAGAAGAAGAAAAGAAGGAAAAGAACCCTCTCACAATTCAAACTGTTTGAAAACTAAATAGGCCAATGTGGTAAGTTAGTTCATCACTGAACATGTGTAAAATGCACATCCCACCTGTCGGAAATAGCATAGTGGGGCTTCTTGTATTGGGGATTATCTCTAATGTTCTTTCTAACTCTAAGGTGTTATGAAAATTTACCCACCCCCTTGCATCCTCCAATATGCAGTCTACAAAACAGATGACAGGAAATAAATCAAATGCTTGGGTTCAATAGCCCATAGACATAAGGATAATGTAATTCCCCTGCGTGCAGAATGACTCATTCAGAGCATTCACATTTCAGCACTTTTTTCTGTAGAGTTTACAGAAATTGTTATGAAAATGTTAAGTGCATAAAAGGTGAATGTCACGTAAAGTTAGAATTGTCTCTTGTTTCCACACTGCAGCAGTAACAGCCTCTTGTCCATGTTCCAGGCCTAGCTTATCAAAATGAAAGTTGGCTTGGGAATTTGGGTTGCTGTATGGTCCTTCGACTGAGAAGACTCATAGTTGTAATCCTTTTATAAGAAGGTTTTCTCATACAAAAATTTACCTCACTACCATGAATCTGTTTCATCTTTTCAAAATGAGTTGAATACTTCCCTATCTCCCACAAATGTAATGATGAATAATAACAATAAATTATATTATTTATCTAGAATACATATAAACTATAAGAAATGCATTTAGTTAGCATAACAAATAACATTACAAAATAGGACACAGCATATAAAATAAGACATATTTGCCCATATGAATGATCTCACGGTTGTTTCTTGTGAATGTGTAACAATGCCTCATGAAAATGAACACCTTCTGCACGTTTTAGCACCTCCCTAGAAAAGTAGAGTGTAGTCTTCTGTCAAGAAGAATTCCCCATGTCCCCTGAGTTCTTCTGAGCAGAACTGGGAGGACAAGCAAGACAGAGTGGCTCAGGGTCAGAGTCCCGTGATCCCAACAGACAGAGTACCAGGCTAGAGTGATTTATATGCCTGATGAGGAAGACCACTATCACTTCTTGGGGTGTTGATCCTAAAGAGGGGGTAAAACATAATGTCAAAGTGAAAATCAGAGCTGGTCATCAGTGTGATACCCAACCCAAAGCAAAGTAAAAGTAGCCAAAGCTCTGGGTTTTATCCATGAAGTCTCTAGTCAAAGTTCAGACTCTGATATGGAGGCCCCAGAGACTCTGGTGTCTCTCCAGGCCAGACTGAACTGTTTTTCCAAGCCTTGACTAACTGACATTTATTGAGAGTTTACCATGCCAGACATCGTGAAAGTCTTTACATATTCATTGAGTCCTCACGATAACTCCCCATAGGTGGGAACTGCTATTTTTCTGTTTTGCAAATGAGATGACTAAGGTTACAGTAATTTCCACAGGACCATGAGGCTAACCCAGGTCTTTCTGACACCAAACTCTACACCAAATATCTAATTCAAATGGTGAATAGGGGAAAAAAAAAAAAAAGGTGAATTGGTCAATGATGAAACTATCTCACCATTTCAGAGGTGACTGTAGTTGGGTTTGGATCTTGAAAGTATATAAATTTGTACTATTATTTCAAGTTGGCTTCCTCAGGCTCAGCCTGTTCTCTGTACATGTGATATAATTCTGTTTAAAAGGCTAATCTATTTACAAACATGAATTGAGAATACTAAGTACAGGATGCTGTATTGTATTCTGGAATGCCTCGATAAGAGCCAGTCATGCGTCTTGCCCTGAAGAGGCTTATTACAGTCTAGTATGGATGACAACATATATACAAAGAACTGAATAAAGGTAAAAAGGAAAAAAATAGCAAAAGAGAAGCTGGAAAAAGTAAGACTGTCTCCAAATCCAGGAATAATGAAAAGGAAAGGAGAGAAGGACAAAAAGGATAAAAACAGGCAGGGGAAATAGCATGATCCAAGGCATATTTATAGAAAAACAAAAGTTTTAGCTAAAATGAAGAGTATGTAAGACTCTTAAAAATAAGTTTTCAAAAATAAGTTTGGGCCCACTCTTAAAAGCCCAAATTTTTAAAAACTGAGAAATTTGAACATCATTCTATGGGCCATGGCTAAGGAATTCAACCTTGTGACATGAGGAGCTTAACATTCTATGCCCCTAACCATATTTTACTTAATGTCAATAAGAAACCACAGGGAGGGGTGTGGGAGGGAATGTGGAGATGTTGGTTAAAGAGAACCAGTTAGGCAAGAGAAATAAGCTCTGCAGATCATACAGCATAGTGACCAGTTAATAACAATGTATTACATACTTGAAAATTGCTAAGAGAATAGATCATGTTCTCACCACAAAAAAAATAGTATGTGAGTTGATGGATATGTTCCTGGATTTAATTATTTCCCAATGTATACAGATTTCAAAACATCACACTGTGTATCATAAACATATATAATTTTTGTCCATTATACCTCAATAAAGCTGGGGAAAATAAATTAATTAAATAAAAACAATGGACCCAATACAAAGTAATAAACTGTAGTCGAATTTACTTAAGTAACCTGCTACTTACCCCTGTGAGATCCTTAGAGGATTCTTTTTCAGGTTTTTCTCTTTTTCTTCCTACGAGAAAATGCTGTTTTTGAGGTAAGTACATAAATATTACTGTATATAAAAATGCTTTGATGATCAAAGAACATCCAAATAGTCTTTCAAAATTCTGATGAACTAAACATAAACACAAGCTGAACAGCCTTTAACATCCACAAAGACGGTTAGTCCCAGATTCTCATTGAGTTCATTATATCATATGTTTTAAAAATAGTTTGGTATATTAGCTCAGCTAACTCTTCTTAAAAACTCAGTTGACCTCAGGAAAATAACCAGAAATATATTAACTTGACATAAAAGTGATGCTCTTAGAAGACAACCCCATTTGGTTCTTAAAAGGCAGCTCATTTTGACAATAGTTTTCACCCACGTTAAGAACAGGCACAGTTTTACGCTAGAGCGATATGCCCAAGGACACGTGGAGGCCAGCACTGCAAGCTCGTTACCAAAATATGGGACATCACAAAGAGTCTCAGCCATAGGTAAGTTCAATGCCAGAGCCTAGATAGGATGTAAGAGTAAAAACTATCCGATACAAGCCAGGAGCGGTGGCTCACGCCTGTAATCCTAGCACTCTGGGAGGCCGAGACGGGCGGATTGTTTGAGCTCAGGAGTTCAAGAGCAGCCTGAGCAAGAGCGAGACCCCATCTCTACTAAAAAATAGAAAGAAATGATCTGTACAACTAAAATAGGGAGAGAGAAAAAATTAGCCGGGCGTGGTGGCACATGCCCGTAGTCCAAGCTATTCAGGAGGCTGAGGCGGAAGGATCGCTTGAGCCCAGGAGTTTGAGGTTGCTGTGAGCTAGGCTGACGCCATGGCACTCTAGCCTGGGCAACAGAGCCAGACTGTGTCTCAAAAGAAAAAAAAAAATAACTATCTGATACGATGATACGATGACACTTCTGGCTCTAGGAAAGTTCTGTACAAATAGTAGGTTCTTACCCAAATGTTTAGTTCTTCAACTGAGCCAGAAATCTGTCTGCACTGCAAAATAGAACCAGGCCGGGGTGGGGAATCTGTGGCCTCAAGGCCATGCGTGGCCCTCCAGATGCCCAAGTGTGGCTCCTCGACTGAATCTAAACTTCACAGAACAAATCCCTTTATTAAAAGGATTTGTTCTGTAAAATTTGGATTTAGTCAAAAGGCTGCACTCAAGGATCCGGAAGGCCACGTGTGGCCCCAAGGCCCCAGGTTCCTCACCCTAAGGGCACTGGACACCAAGGATATAATGATGAACAAGATAGATATTTCCCTCCCTCATGGTTGTAGTCTAGCAGGGAAAGTGACATTGAGCACCTGCTCTACTTTGATATGCTAAAAATTGTGGGTGTGGTTAGTTGCGGAGACATGGAAGGAAGGAAGGGAGAAGGGAGGGAAGGAGGGAGGGATCAAAACATCTGCCGTGATATTGTCCTATCCCTTAAGACTTTTTAAATCTAATTGGAGACGCAAGACACAAAATCAACAAAAGTGAAACACTATAAATTTAGGAATGAAAATTTTGGCTTCCAAAGGTGTCGAAGGGATCACACACACACACACACTCACACACACTCACACAAGGCTTGAACTCTAGTGTCACCTCAGTAATGCGTCAGCAGTTTTCACTGTCAGTGAGGGAATTTGTCAGAAAAAGTCCTAATTAATGAGTTCCTGTGAAATCTGAGTTGAGATGCTAAAAGGGCTCTCCATGCTGGCACAAAGCAATTTGTACACGTTTGAGAAATGATTCTGTAAAGAAAAGCTTCAAGAACATCATTACATTTGGAGTGCACCTGCTGGAGGCCAATTGTTAGACATTACTAGATGATACCTCAGCAGCTGATGAGGTTTGAATGTGTAATTACTGTATTTATGTTCTTATACTCTGCCAAAGTTCTACCTTGTAAAATACTGTTGTTTTACACATGGTTTTTGACCTGCTCTTTAGGCCCAGGTCTGTTTGCTTTTCTAGCGCAAGAACGACTTAAAGTTTGGGATTGTGCTAAAGCACAAGGTCAAGAGATAAACAGAAGACGTACCTCCGCCCCAAGGCAACATGAGCTCTTATGATATACGTATACTAAGTGAAGCACAGAAAAGTGAGGTGTAGAGACGTTACCTCTTGACGTCAATTGGGGCCAAAGCAGTTTTTTCACAAAGTAGTTATGACTCTTATACCGCAATTTGAAGTGTGAAATAATACACCAATTCTTCATTGTCTTAAAATGAATTTATTTAAACTGGGAGCACCGTCAGGCCGGATTAGCAGGAGAGTGAACCTCAGTCATGATTGGACCTTGCTACACAATTCCCGCTCTCGGGGTCATGGAAAATTCTTGAGGTTTTGTGATGAAAAGAAAGCACATTTGAGGAGACCCCTCTCACCTTGAGGTCATAGCAGTTACTGCTGAGACAGCCACACTCCACAGCCACTCCCTTGAATTCTGGCAGCTCTCTGCTCCAGGCTTTTACTGGGGCACAGGAGTCTTTGCAGGGAGGCTGTCTTGGCTTAGAATCCTGGCCACCTCCGCGAGGTGAGAGCCGTGAGAGCAGTGGTATGCGAGACTGATAGAGCCAAGTTCCTGTCTTTAAAATGTGAGTGTAAATGACACGCTGGAAAGACATTTGTGCAATCTTCATGGACAGATTCATCTTAGCAGTTGGCACTCTCACTCTTCATTTCCTCTCTCCCCTAACCCCTGACTAGCATAATCCCCCTCAGGAGTTCATGATTCCAGGGAGGAAAAAAAAGTCTGTAAAGACAAATTGTTCTTTTTTTCCCCAACCATCAACAAACCCTCGTGTATGGCAAGTGAGTACAAGAGCCCAGCTACCTGGAAGGAAAGGGGGAGCCAAAACCGCAGGAAGGACCAAAACCCAATCAATATCTCCATACATCATTGCACCATGTAAAATAATATCATTCTAACTTCAGGAGAGCTAGAAATGGATAACAAGTTTCAATAGTGTCAGGATTTGGGAAATATTTCTCAGATTTTTTCCCTCTAATCAGTGCAGAGTGGAACATGAAAGTAGGAAGTAGGAGAGCAGGGAATAGAGGATCAACAAAATGACCTAACTTTCTTTTCTCATTCACTCAGAAAAGCATTGCAATCAATGCACACCAGACAGGCTTGGAGTTGTCCTTATTCAACAGCCACACAAGGTATTTACAGTTTGTTAAGATCCATATCCATACTGGTGATGACACAAAGTACAGGGCTACTTTACCTCTGGAGTAGTACTCCAACTGACTCGATTAGTTAGTAGGGTGTGCAGGAATAAACATTTGTGATTTCACACTAGAGGTTAAAATCTCAAGAAGAGTGGGAAAGAAACAGGGCCAATGCCTCTGTACTCAAACTAGGAAGTATGCTTGTCAAGTATAGCAAAAAATAATGACCATTGTAATGTGAAAAAAATGACCATTTTAATGTGAAAATTATGGATGTGTGACCTAGGTAACACTTTAAGTACCTACACTTCACTTCTGAACCTTCTTTTGAGTGGAAGAATGAAATAATACCAAAAAATATGATAATTAAAAACTGCCTGAAGTAAGACGAGTGATTGGCAATTACCTGGTCTCTCTCTCACTCATTCAGCAACAACCTGCAGGGAAATTTCGTCTTGGCTGGTACGCAAGGCCGATGGAGCCAAGGTCCTGCCTTTAAATGTGAGTATAAATGACATGTTGGAAAGACATTTATGCAATCTGCATGGACGACTTAATCTCGGTAGTTGGCACTCTTAGTTGGGGCTTAGTGAATATTTGTTGAATGAATAAGTACATAAATGGTTGCAAAGGCCCTGTAAATGAAAGGAACTTCAGGAGTCCTTTTCCCCAAGAGCAGAGTGAGCAAGGGAGAGCATGCTGTGAGACTAGGATGAAGGTGAAGGCGAGGACCAGGCAACTCAGCCTCCTGCACGCCATGGTAAGGAGTTGGACTGTATTCTTGGAAAAGGGGGAAGCTTCTGATGGATTTTTAGCAGCACAGTGACTTGATTTGTGCTTTAACTCTGACTACATTTAGACTAGAATAGAGTTAGAGAGGCATTTAAAGGACAGATAGGGAGCTACCACAATAGTCCAGGAGAAGATGGTGGATGCTTGGCCCAGAGTGGAGTTGCTGAAGGAAAAGACAAGCACAGGGGTGGGGAAGCTTTTCATGTTGGAAGGCCGCATTAATTTAGCTGTAATCAAATAAGGCCACATTCAAGAAACTTAAATTAGATATACTTAAAAATGTACCTTATTTTGTAAAAATCTAACTACTATGCACTTAATCATTTCAAAAAAAGAAAACTATTTGTTAATTTTAAAGTCAACTTTTTTTTCCCAAAGTATTATGGGGGTACAAATGTTTTTGGTTACACAGATCACTTTTGTTATGTTCAAGTTAGAGTTAAAAGTGTGCCCATCACCCAGATAGTGTTCATTGTACTGGTTAGGTAGGTTTTCACCCATTTTCTCCTCCCACCTCCCTCGTTTGATTTCCTTTGAGATTTACTTCCGTCTATGCATATGTGTGCTCATCGGTTAGCTCTAGTTTAATAGTGAGTACATGTGGTATTTGTTTTTCCATTCACTACATATTGTTGTGTCTGCTTTTTGTTGGAAAGCATTTGAACATTTGGTTGCAGGATGTAGCTCCGCAGTTTCAGTTGATCCTCTAGATGGGTATCAGTCATTTGTGACCTTAAGGGCATCTTGATTTGGGTTAGGTAGGAGAATGTAGATTCACAGCAATAAGTGGTTGAAAAGAAAGCAAGCATTTTTCGGGCATGTTACCAAAGGTGTGGGTATTCTACTGCACTTTTCCATATTTCAACTGGATCTTTCTTAGCATCAAACAATGACTTTAAAATGTCATTTACTGAGAGCTCAGTCAATTCTATCTGTAGTTCTTTAGGTGCCTTGGTGATATCAACTAGTTGAGGCTGAAATGCTAATTGAGTATAATGTCATGAATCTCAAAGTCAGTGAACCTTTCATTGTATTCTCCAATTAATAGATCTGTAACAGCTGCGTATTCTTCAAATGATTCTCATATATGATCCTGTTCATCAATGACCTTTGCCAACTGGGGAAAAAGTTCATCTGAAATTTCCTTTTGAAGAAGTGTTTTTAAAAAAGATAGCTTTTTCTTTGAAATGCTTGGATTTTGGGCCACATAGTGTATATAGACTTACTTTTACCTTGCAAAGAAATATTTTATATTCAAGCCATTTTGACTTGACATGATATCACATAGAATCTACATTCCTATAGAAATCTTCTTTCAATAATTCACATTGCTGATTCTGTTCTTCATAAAATTTAACTATCTGTTCTCACAGAGATAACATTTTTGCTAACACCCATCCCTGCCATAACCACCACACTTTAGAATGACACAGCAAATCCACACTAATACATCATTTAACTTTAGCATGTTAAAAAACTAATGATGCTGTGTTGCATTTGCAGGAATATAGTTAACAATACTTATAACTTGTTGCAAAGTGTCACTTAAAATAGTAGCTTTAGCACAGAGATTTTGCTGATGCAAGATACCATGAAAAGAAATGAGAGCATTTGGATCTATTAATATGTTTTTTATCTGCGCAATAAACCCTTCATGTTTTCCTGTCATGGAAGGTGCACTGTCTGTGCATACATTCACTAAATTTACCAAATGCAGTCCACCTTCATGACATTTATCTTGAAAGTTGTTGAAGATATCTATTCTCCATGTTTTGTTCCCAAGAGTGCCCAAAGCAAGTAACTCTTCATGGCAAAGAAAATCTTCTGTTATGACCTGACTGAAATATAAAAGCTGCCCTGAGTAAGTAGTATCGGTTGATTCATCCAAGTGATTGAATAATACATGCTTTCTTTTTGAAGTATTGCATGAAGTTTTTCTGTTAAGTTGAAGGCTAGAGCATGCTACCAATCAGTTATGGTTCTCCTTGAAAGAGGCAAGTTGTTTGTACCCCTTATTGGGGTCTAAGCATCCTACGATTTCAACAATGCATTCTTTCACAATTTCTGCATCAGTGAATGGCTTCTCTTTTTTCCAGAGCATATAATCTACTATACAAGTTGCTTCAGTGGCATTATTTCCAGGTCTTATTGCTGCTTGAAAGAATTGTCTTTGCTTTTGGTTTTCACCTTTTAATTTCTGCAGTACAACCTTTCATGCCTCTCCCTCTAATTTAAAATATTTGTGGTCTTTATAAGTGTTATAATGCTGATGAGCATTGAATTTCTTTAATGCTGATATTGCAGGAATACAAAGCAGGCAAATCATCTTATCTTTAGCAGAAACAAGATAATATTGCAATTCCCAATCCTCATTAAAAAATCTGTTTACTCCCTTCAGCATTCTCTTGGTCATCTTTGACATGATGGGCTATGAAGCAGATGGAGTTAAAAACTATTCTTGAAGAAGAACCCCAAAGCAATCACTGCAGCAACAAAAATAAATAAGTGGGATCTAATCAAATTAAAAATCTTCTGCACTACCAAGGAAACTATCATTAGAGTGAATAGACAGCCCACAGAATGGGAAAAAATATTTGCTCTCTACACATCTGATAAAGGGCTGATAACCAGAATCTATCTAGAACTCAAAAAAATCAACAACGGGGGAGGGAGGAGGCAAGGGCAACATATGTAACCTAAACATCTGTACCCCATAATATGCTGAAATAAAAAAAAGAAAAAAAATCAACAAGAAAAAATCAAACAACCCCATCAATAAATGGGCAAAGGAAATGAACAGAAACTTTTCAAAAGAAGACAGAATAATGGCCAGCAAACATATAAAAAAATGCTCAACATCTCTAATCATTAGAGAAATGCAAATCAAAACCACAATGAGACATCACCTAACCCCAGTGAGATCGGCCTCTATCAAAAAATCCCAAAACATCAAATGCCGGCGAGGATGCAGAGAGACAGCAACACTCTTACACTGCTGGTGGGACTGTAAATTAGTGCAACCTCTGTGGAAAAGAATTTGGAGATACCTCAGAGAGCTAAAAATAGAAATACCATTCGATCCAGCAATAGCACTATTAGGCATTTACCCAAAAGAGCACAAGACATTCTATGATAAAGACATCTGCACCCGAATGTTTATGGCAGCACAATTCACTATTGCAAGGATGTGGAAACAACCCAAGTGCCCATCAATCCATGAGTGGATTATTAAAATTTGGTATATATTTACAATGGAATATTACTCAATCATAAGAAACAACAGTGATCTAGCACCTCTTATACTTTCCTGGATTAAACTTAAGCCCATTATCCAAAGTGAGGCACCACAAGAGTGGAAGAATGGGCTCCACTTGTACTCGCCATCGAATTGGTACTAACTGATCAACACTAGGGTGATCACATGGCAGAAATACTCTCCAGGGATTAGGGGGATTTTGGGGGTGGGGGGGTAAATCCGCAACAAAAGGACACAGGGAGCACTGTAGGGGGGAAGGGCATGCCTTTAACCGCACTTGGGTGAGGCAAAGACATAAAGTGTAACCTTGATGTTTGTACCCTTACGATACCCTGAAATAAAAAAAAATAAAAAATAAACTACTGTCAAGCTGTGCAACTATTCACAAACTCCACTTCAAACAGAAACACAGTGAACCTCTGTCAAAAGCTGATAACAGACTGGCGTACTCGACCCCCATAAACTTTCACCAACCAGCCTCTTGTGTGGTAGTGGCCAGTCAAGTGCTAAATCATGAGCGTAGCAGCTGCCCATTTAGCCCTTATGGCTTACTAATGTTCTAATTGTTGGTCAATCTGGGAGGATTATTTTGTTGAAACTTATTTTATTCTTTGGCATTATAAACACATTCATTTTAAAAATAAAATAAAAATATAAAAGAAGAACAAAAATGTATTAATAAAAATAAAATATTTGTTCTGTAAAATTTGGATTCAGTCAAAAGGCCACAATTAAGGACCTAGAAGTCCACATATGGCCTTAAGGTTACAGGTTCCCCACTCCTGGACAAGGAGATGGATCCAAGACGTTTTAGAGAGAGGAGTCAAGGATGACTACCAAGTGTTTACTTCAGTAACTAGGTGGACAGTGAAACCATTTGCCAGGATGGAGAGGACTAGACAGGGCCAGGCTTAGAGAAGAACATCAAGAGCTCAGTTTTGATGCTAAGTTTAAGATTCATGGGAGGCATCCAAAGGGAGCTGGCCAGAGGCAGTTAGGAATGAGATGAAAAGCTTGGAGTCATCGGCATAGATATGGTACTTAAAACCATGGGAAGGATCAGATCACCAAGTGAGAGAGCATAGACATGAAGAGGGTCCAGAATCTCCAATATGAAGGGGTTGACTAGAGAGAGGCCAGGAAAGAAGAAAACCAGGTGAGGATGATGGTATCACAGAAGCCAGAGGAGGAGAATATTACAAGAAGTAAGGAGCAAATAACAACGTGGAGTCAAGTAAGAAGGTAAAAAATGTTTCATTGGATTCAGCAAGAGTAAATCATTGTTGACTTTGATGAGCAATTGTAGCAGAAGCCAGATGGCAACACAGAGGGTTGTGAGAAAATAAAGATTACATTGTAGACTAGTCTTTCAGGAAGTATATTTATACCTTCATTATTTCCATAAATTCTCTCACCTACTTTACCCTAAAAAGCAAACAAAAAAATATTTTTATATTTGCCAAAAAATTAACCACTTACAATGAAAAAAGAATAAGGGTATCAGATATACATATATAGTATATGTATACATATAAAACATGGAAAGGTAACAAGATACATAGTTAAAGGGGAAAAGTCGAGGGTCGGAAAAAAGATAAAACAAACATATATATGTTAAAAAACAAAATGTTGAAGGAATACATAATAAATTATGAAGGAAAACACAGCAAATTGATAATAGTAATTATTTCTGAGGGTGGGATTATGAAGCATTTTCACTCCCTGCATTATGTCTCTGTGTAATACAAATCTTATATAGGTATAAAGTATTTTTATAATTAGGAAAAAAAGTTTGTTTTGTTTTTTAGTGAATACAAGGACTGTACAAAACACTGTATTCAAAAAAAGGTGCTCATAACCCAGTCATGACAGGGGCCCAAATTTAACTGGTTTGTAAAGTGTGGACCAAAAGGGCTCAAACATTCTAACAGCTTTGCAGAGGGAAAGACCATCCATCTTTGCCAGAGAACGGCAAGCTTTTGGTTAATGCTCACCATAAAACATCCTGCAAAAGAAAGCTTCCAGAAGTCAATCATAAACTTCCAAACTTTCCAACAAAGAAATATTCTCCAGTGCAAAGTAGAAAGTGACTTGAGAAGTGTCACAGATGTCTTCGAACTTAAGTTTAAATTATCTTCCTTCTGTCTTCTTTTTTCTAATAAATTACCAATAAGTAATTAAAGGAATGCAATGTTTTCAAAGCACAGATGATTTAAAACTGATAAATCAAAAGATCTGAAACTATGGTATGTTAAAGTCAATATTAGCCATGTTTCTACATCTAAAGTGTGGATCTGGCCAATTGAACCACACCGCATAGGGAATTTTTTTTTTCTTAACTTTAAGGGCAACAGCTGGTTTCCAAGGAGGAAATTTCATTATTCTGTTTTATATGCTCAACTACAGATGCTGCTTTGTTGTAAACTTGTCATTTTGAGTCTGGGTTCTATGTCTGTTGCTGAAATACAGGGGCAGTGAATCCATGCACTGAGGACCCAGGGTGAAAAGCGGTTTCCTTTCATTTGTTCTGATTCACCATCCAATCAGTGTCAGTGACCTACTGAAAAATGTGAGGAAACACACGTAAAAAGGAAGAAGCTCAATTAGCTCTGTGCCCTTCATAGTCTTAAATTTGTCAGGCAGGCCACCCTCCAACTCATATCTATTCCTGGATATGTAATTTTTCTGTGCCAGGACACATAGTCTGTTTTATCTTTACAACCCAAAATAGAATTGGCTGGTTTTTGTTTTATCAATTTGCCAAGTGTCTCTAATTTGCTGTTATCCATTTCCACCTTTCTCCTGCCTACCAAACATCAGTGCACTTTACATTTTTTTCCTATCATTC
>NW_012154507.1:8376503-8376882 GCF_000956105.1 Propithecus coquereli | reverse complement strand
GCCATCGAATTGGTACTAACTGATCAACACTAGGGTGATCACATGGCAGAAATACTCTCCAGGGATTAGGGGGATTTTGGGGGTGGGGGGGTAAATCCGCAACAAAAGGACACAGGGAGCACTGTAGGGGGGAAGGGCATGCCTTTAACCGCACTTGGGTGAGGCAAAGACATAAAGTGTAACCTTGATGTTTGTACCCTTACGATACCCTGAAATAAAAAAAAATAAAAAATAAACTACTGTCAAGCTGTGCAACTATTCACAAACTCCACTTCAAACAGAAACACAGTGAACCTCTGTCAAAAGCTGATAACAGACTGGCGTACTCGACCCCCATAAACTTTCACCAACCAGCCTCTTGTGTGGTAGTGGCCAGTCA
>NW_012154507.1:8336329-8375472 GCF_000956105.1 Propithecus coquereli | reverse complement strand
AAAAAAAAAAACCTTTTGGGAGCCATTCATTCAATTGTTCAAATACAAGGTTATTATTACTCAGTTTGGGAGAAATATAAAATACAATTTTACTAATAATTAGAAGAGAGTTGGAGCTCAAAAAGTCCAACCTTCTAATTCCATAAATGAAGAAACGACTAAGCCAGTGACATATGGTGGCCTGATCAAAGCATACTAAGAGATGGCTCAAACCTAGGACTGCTAGGATAAGCATTAGAGTTTACTTACATGCAAAGGTCAGTAATAGCAGCGGGAAAGGAAACATCACATTGGATTTCTGTTATAATTATTTGGGGCTCTTTGTCTTCCCCAGTAGACTGTAATATTCCGGAGAGCAAGGACTACAGTGTGTTCATCTTACTCATAGCAGCACATTGTGCACATAGCAGTGCTTAATAAATATTTGCTATCTTCAGGGTGTTTTCTGGCTTTGTAGTTGACCTCATGGTAAGAAGATGGTTGCTGAGTAACTAGCATCATTTGCAAATACTACTATATCCAGCAGAAGAAGAAATGGTTCTTCTGGATCATCTACATACCTCTGGACCAATCATTATGAAGGAGAATGGAGTCACCATGTCTAATTTTATGTAGTCTCCAACATCTATGCAACACTATATAACAACCAGGGAGCTTGCATGCATGGGCATGTAAATAAAAATGCAAACTGCAAAATTGTGTGTACTTTACAATTCAACTTTGTAAAATGTTGGCACATAAGGCAAAAAAAAAAAACCCTGGAATACACACTTGTGAAAATAGATTTGTTTGGCAAGATAAAGGCTCTTTTTATTCTGTTGTCTATTCCTTCCTTAATATTGTCAGATTATTTTAGAATTTTTTAAAAATAGAATGAATTTTAATATTCACATATGTAGCCCAGTTTAACTAGACAAAAGATTTTGACTTTTGAACTCCACTTTCAGAACTGACTGCTCAGGAGATGGATGCCCTCCCCCAGGGCAAATCTACTCTAGGAGCAACTGGAGCCAGGCACCCCAGATAGTGAGCACCGACAGCAGTTTCTTTCTTGCCTATGTTCAATGAGAGTGAACATAGTGGTGACAGATAATATTTGCAGAAAGTTGGGAAGGATGGCAGCGTTAGGGAGAGGTCTCAGTCATCCTCTGGCCCTTCCGTGGGCTCCTCAGAAGCTGACTTCCTAAGGAGGGCAGTGACACCTTGGAAGATGCCACAGCAACCTCACCCACAGTGTGATGTGACAAAACGAGAAGGGCAGGAATCTGAACACCCACAGAGCAGGTCAGATCAGCAGACCATGCCCGCTGGGACATATCATAGAGGACAAAGAAGCGAAGGAAAAGAGACCAAAACAGTGAAACTTTACAGTATTGACTGCTGGATGATTTTCAGGGGTGGGAGGTTTTACTGTTTATTTGTTTCTTTTGTAAAACTTCCTTCTTATAGGTTGTAACCAGGAAACTTGTAGCGAAAACAGGATGGCAGCCTACCAGTACAGCACAGCACAGATATTTCCTAAGGCCTGTGGATGGGGCTTACATTCAAGTGAGCACTCCCGGAGAAACAGGTGCTGTGAGCTTTTCTGAACTGCTCCATCCATTTGCCATTCTTAAAGTCCTCCAACAAGCACAGAGTACTGAGTATTGAATCTACTGAATTAGTTTACTTTGTAACAAACAAATACTTCCATTTTGGCTTTCTAGAGGTAAGAAATTTTTTATATTGTATGTAAAAAATAAATCATAAGCATTAATCATTATAGGTGGCAAACGAAAATTTTTTAAAACACCCCACTGACCTAATAATCAAAGAAATATGAATTAAAACAATACAGAATGTTTTTCATTTATTACATTAGAAAAGTATTTAACAATATTAAATGCCAGAGAAGGAGAAGTGAAACTAAAATGGATACTATAGTGCTAGTGGCCATGTAAATTAGAATTGCCTGTTTTGGAGAGTAATTTGGCATAAAAACAAAATGATCATTTTGTTGGAATCGGCAAACCCATTGCAGAAATATATTTCAAGAAATGATCCAAAATGTAGAAAAATCTGGATGCCCAAAGAAAGATGTTTGTCATAGTACTATTTATACTAACCTAAACATACAATGGTATTAAACATTAAACATCTCTCTCTCTCTCTCTCTCTCTCTTTATCTCTATCTCTCTATCTCTCTTTACCCCTCCTATCCCTCCCACAATCTCCCACAATCCCCTGGGCCCAGACAGGTTGAACTTTCCCTTTACTGCCCCTAAGATACATTTTCTCTCTTCCAAAGCCCAGTTAGGTCTTAAGGGTTGGCCGGAGTATCTCCACTACACAGCTGGAGAACACCGTGAGCTACGTCTTCCAGATTTGGTTGCCAGTATGCTGAGGATAGTGGGGGCAGGGAGAGGTTAGAGAATGTAGAAAATCTCCTCTCAAGGCTGATTTGCAAGGCTCTTGACTTACTACATAATCCTATCTCGAACTTCAAAACAAAGTATGTCCTTGGTCTTTTAGTCAGGATCTTTTATCCATGAATACAGAAAACCCAACTCCAATGTGTTCAAACAGTCAAGAAATCCAGAGGCTTCAGTTAGTTGATTTCGTGGCTCATCAATGTCATCCTAGGTTCCTTTTGTAACTTGGTTCTTCCATCCACAGGCACAACCCTGGACATGGTATAAAAGGACCATCTCTTCCAGCATCTTCTTAAAAGCAAGGAAAGACTTGACACCCTCATATCTTACTGGCCAGAAGGATCAACTTTTAAGCCACAGATAGTGCATATAGAGGACGAAAATACCTGGACAAAAATCAGGGTTCTGTTGGCAAAGAAGACTGGTGAAATAGATATGTGGTAAGATTTATAGTAAGTGTCTGGCCTTCTGGTTTGGGGCTTGGCATTTATTCTATACCAACCTCACACTTTTGTTTGCCTAGAACAGTTAGTCACAAAAATTGGATACCCATTAAAGGAAAAAAAGATGTTAAACATTTTAAAATTACAATTCTTCTTGCATGTTTATAATAGGATGTTGAATGACACAAGCCAGTTGAAAAATATACATTGACTACAGCTAAATCTATGTTTTAAAATGCATTTTAATACAAGAAAGAAAACACATGAAAATAATAATCGTGATTGTGATTGAGGTCTTGGGACTAATGCTGATTTTCCTCCTAATTTCTAAGTCTTTTATAACATGAATACATTTCTTATGCAATTTTTTAATTATAAAAATTTCAAACTCCATTCTATTTTATAAGTTCTTCTTTTAAAATTCTCATCATTTTCCTCCCATTTTCTTTATTTTAACATCCTATAAAAGGAAATAACCTGTGTAGCCTACCTGTATTCATCCCACATTTGAGGCACAAATACTCTTCATGAACAGGATAATTAAACAAAATATCCCTCTGTCATAAATGCGTGCTCAATGTATCTAAACTTGCTTTTAAATGTACTCCCTCATTAAATCTGGAGAGGTTATTTCTACTATTTTTCCCACAACTGCTGTAAAATTTTAATGGGCTCTATAATTATTTCCTATTTTTCAAGGCACTTTCTAATGTGTACATTAGTGACACTGAAACACTTAAGCTACTATTGTTGAGATATTATTCACCCCTAAAGCACCTTTAAAAGGGAACTTCTAACTCTATTTTCCCTTTATCTCCTAATTTCTTCAAGCCCAAGAGTTAGCTTAGCTTCTAGAATAGTTAATATTTTGTTTGAAATATGCCAACTCCCATTTAAGCAGAAGCTGATTCTGAATATAATGTGCTCACCTGCCCTGCAGCCATCTCCCCAGCACCCGGCCTGCTGGCTTCACTGCCGACGCTGCTATTGCATGCCTCATCCCCGCTGGTTTGTGGGTGCTTCCAAATGTGTTCAAATCAGCCTGTCATTTGCTTTCTTCTGCCATATCCAGCCTCTGTAATTCATTGTCACAGAAAATAGTGAACCTAATGATGGCTAATATACTTTCATTCTTGTCTTAGTCCATTCCAGGCTGCTATTACAAAATACCATAGATTGGGTGGCTTATAAACAACAGAAATTTATTTCTCACAGTTTGCAAGGCTGGGAAGTCCAAGATCAAGGCTCTGGCAGATTTTGTGTTTGGCGAGGGCCCACTCTCTGGTTCACAGACAGTGCCTTCTAGTTGTGTCCTCACCTGGTGGAGGGGCAAGGCAGCTCTCTAGGGCCTTTTTTATAAGGGCACTAATCCCAATCTGGCAGAGCCCTCATGACCTCATCACCTCCCAAAAGGCCCACCTTCTAATACCATCACATTGGTAACTAGGTTTCGACATATGAATCTGAGGGGACACAAACACTCATGCCATACCAATTCTCATCTTCCTCTCTACAATTCTGGAGTAGAAGAATCTTGGAAGAGGTGGAAGCAAATGCTTTTTGTCTAACAAGCATTTGCTAATTTCTCCATTAAAAGACATCTTCATGATGAAGTGAAATTTATTTTCAATTCTGTTTTGTTTTCTTTCTAATTAACCTTCTAACTTAAGGCTTATTTTTTAAATTGTTCTTTTGATTTACCTCCTCTCCAGACTATATTTTTGCAAGACTGTGTGCTTACTGCTTTCCATTCCTCTTCAACCACCTCGCCCTGCTGCATTCTTTTTTTTTCTTTTTCATTTAGACATCACCGCTATGAATTTCTCCTCTGAGATTTTTAATGGATCAGTATAAAAGTTGGAAGTTGCTTTTAGTTTTTTAAGTAGTCAAAGCTATTACTTTTAATATCACAAAGCATCTTTAAATGCAAATGTGAAAGCATCTTTAAAACTTTTTTTAGACCAAAAAAAAGTTTTCATGTTAACTGAACATTACTAGTGAAGCTTTCAAAGAACTGAAAGCCTACTCTTTGTGGAAAAGGAATAAAAACATGCATAATTCCTCACAAATATGATCTTAACAAAAAAACTGGGGAAAGAAACATTCTTTCAGTCACATCATCTTTATTTTCTCACCTGTACAGATAAGAAATTTCCCTTTATTGTTCAAGAATATTGCATGTACATATTAATTTGGGAAGTGCTAGGAAAGATAAAACATCATATGCTACTTCTTGGGAACTTCAATCTGAGGAATGGAATAACTACTGAACAAAAATAAAAATCCTAAAAAGGATACTGGTCATACCAAACATATAGATTTTTGCAACACTGGCTGCTCTAGTTCTCCTTCCTATCCACACCCTCAGATACTATTATCCCACACTGACTCTGGGTTCTGCCATTTGACTTGCTTGGACCAATGGGACAATAGCAAACCTGGTACAAGCTGAAACACAAAAAGTGTTTATCTTTTTTTGCAACTTTTAGGAACCTGCAGTCACCACAATGTAAGAAACTAAGGCCAGCCCACAGATAATGAGAGACACTTAGTCATCTCCATCAGCCCACAGACATCTAGGCAACCGCCAAACATATGAATGAGGCCATCCTACCCCTTCCAGCCCAGCATAGCCAGCCCAAATCAGAAAACTACACAACTTACCAATGGATTGTGAAAAACAACAAATGTCTGTTGTTGTAAACCGCCAGGTTTGGGAGTGTTTTGTGACAAAGCAAAATCTAACTGAGAAAGAAATTGCTTCGAAAATTAGAGTGCTGCAATAGCAAAAATATGGAACTAACCTA
This sequence comes from Propithecus coquereli, assembly GCF_000956105.1. Classification (NCBI taxonomy): domain Eukaryota; kingdom Metazoa; phylum Chordata; class Mammalia; order Primates; family Indriidae; genus Propithecus; species Propithecus coquereli. Next base: position 8,369,811 of record NW_012154507.1, on the reverse strand, counting down.
CATGTCCATCAACAGATGACTAGATAAAGAAAATGTGGTATATATACTCAATGGAATACATTTCAGCCATAAAAAGGACTGAAATCATGTCTTTTGTAGCAATGTGGATGGAACTGGAGGCCCTTATCTTAAGTGAAACAAGTCAGACAGAGAAAAACAAATATCGCATGTCCTCACTTAAAAATGGGAGCTATGTCCACATGGATGTAGAGAGTGGAATGATAGACAATGGAAACTCAGAAGGGTGAGAGGGTGGGAGGTAGACAATGAGAAATGATTTAATGGGTACAATGTATGTTATTCGGGTGATGAGTACCTTAAAAGCTCTGACTTTACCAGTATGCAATCTATGTATGTAAGAAAATTGCACTTGAACCCCATAAGTTTGTACAAATTTTTTTAAAAATTAGAGTGCTGATATAAACAAAATCTAAAATAAGTAGCACTGGCTCAAAGACCAGGTAGCAAGCAAAGCATGGAGAAGCAGCAAAGAAAACTTTAGCTGACTCTAAAAATGGCAAGCAAATGGTTAGCAAAGGCTAGAAAAGCAATGAAGAACCCGCTCTAGCAGGCTGGGAAAATGACACCCCATATTATGTAATAAAGAAACAATTGGCAAAATTATCACATATGGTAAAAATTAGAATATAACCTAATCAAATTGTGGGCCTTGGCAAGATGGTTTCCAGGTAGAATATTGAAAGTGTCAGTTGACTTATTTTAGCTGATTATAAGGTATAGGAAGAGAGACACGAGCTAGTGGAAGATCTCTCCAGTTTGCAAGCAGAATTTAGAGGACCAGAATTTATTGGGTTCGACTTTAAAGCTGTTTCTCATTTCCAGTCTCTCAAGCCAGTAAAAGATTCTCAAGTAAGAAACAGTTTCAGGATAAAAATCAAATCAAGATGCCCCCACAAGCCCATTTGTTAATACCTTGAAAGTTTTAAGGCAGTGACGAATAGATCCTCTCAGCTATACAAAGTGCTTTCATGAAAACAATTGTCCCACAGTAGCCCGACATGGCTCCCAAAGGAGAATGAGGCCTGTCTCAGAATAGTACATGGTACTTTTATTAAATGGAGTAGACCTGAATCAGATTCTTAGAGAACCCACAGAGATTTCAGGAGAGTTGTGCTGATGAAAGTGAAGCCAGTTGGACTAAAACGGACTGAGCCACCTAAAAATGAAGAAAAGCCTCTGGGCTCCCAGCTATCTGTGAGGAAGGAACAGGCTGGGAAAGTCACTCAGCTGCAAATACCAGCCATTTCTTATGGAAATCAAAGATGTCTTAGAAAGAGGAGCTAAAAGCCAGGAAGAACAGTAGACCAGGGAGCTGCTCCCAGGGAGCAGAACCCAGCCACGATCCCAAAGGCAATGCTCCCCTGCAGCACGTGTCCAGTTGGATTTCAGAATTGCTATGGACTAGTACGTACCATGGGATTCCTGTTATTTTTCTTTTCCCTTTTGAACAGAAATATCTATTGTGGTTATCCTGACCCTATCTTACCAGAGGGCCATGTAATCTGTCTTTTTAATTCATAGGTCTTTGGATCAAGAGGATCTCCCCGGGAGGAGCCCCAGGTGGACCTGACACACATCACAAGATCCTAGGCTTTAAGCCTGATGCCATAATTAGGATGAGATTTCTGGGGTCCTGAGTTGAGAATATTTTGCATGTGAGAAGAATGTGAATAATTGATGGTTAGAAGGCAGGCCATGGGTTGATTGTAATAATGGCCACAATTTCTTTCCCTCCCAGTATGCATGCTCCTTTGCAATGTGACTTTGCAGCTACTCCCATTAACAGGTAGAATCTACTTCACCCCTCGAATCTGGGATTGGCCATGTCACTTGCTTTGGCAAATAGGACATTAGCAAATGCGACACAGCAGAGACTTGAAAAAGCACCTGTGCGTTGGGGCTTGCCCTCTTTCTTGTTCTGCTTAGAATTCTGAGACTGTCATGTGAACAAACTCAAGCTGGCCTTCTGGAGGATTAGGAGCCATGAGGAGGGGAAACACAGTCATCTATCCCCAGCCAGTGGCCTGCCAGCCAGCAGACATGTGAGTGAAGCCATCTTAGAACATCAGCCACCAGCCACTCTACCAGCTGCTGCAGAACTGACTGGCTGAGCTCAGCCCATAGGTCAATCCTTGTCACAATATGCCTTGCAAGCTAAAAATGTGAGGTTTAAACCACTGATATAAGAGGGTTATTATGCAACAAAGGCTAATTTATACACCAAACAAGAAATGTATATTGAGCATTTGCTATATGGGGGTCACTATTTTAGGGGAAGGAAAATAGAAAATATAAGACACGACCTCTATTCTCAATAATTAGCAATTTAGGTTTAGAAAAAACATTTAAAAGAAAATTAATAATACATGGCAGAAGTAGAAGGATCTTATCAAAGGTGAGGAAGGAGGAATATACAAAGCAGGTGAGCGGCAGAACATAGGGCCTCTTTAGAGGACCTAACCTCTGCCCCAACAGTCAGCAGAACCCTGCTGTATTCTGGGGACTAGTAAATACAGCCAGCCTCTATCTGCCCTCCCTTCTTCAAGCCAAAACCCAAAACCACCGGGAGCATACCCAGATGGTGCTACCAGAGGAGTGAGACCACCTGTCAACCCACCCCAGATCCCACAACCCCTTCTCAGGCTTTTTCACTGAACCCCACTCCTACCTGTTTCCTGGTGCCCAGCTTCAACCCTGGCCCTTACTCCTGCCTGATCCTCCCTGCCCTCCATGGACATTCAGAAGTTGTTGTCTCAGCAGATGCCTCAATATGCCTTAGGCCTCTATCCTCTCAACCTATCCCATATCCCTTGATTTGGCCTCATGTCCAGATACCCAGATTTTGGCTTTCTGTGGGACTCATGGTAACTCCATCGCGTCCTCTACATGTGAGTTCAGTGCAACCAATGACTATCAAACACTTGCTTTGTGAAAGGCTGTAGTCCCTGTGGTACAGGAGGATCAAGTAGGAGTTCCTGCTCTCTCGAATCTTAGGGACAAAGCCATGTGTGTGCTACAGAAGCTGTAGTAGATTGTTTGAAAATATGGCTGCAATGGTTCCTCCCAACCTTGCAGGCATGCATCCTTTGGAATGAGACCTTGTAGGTCCTCTCATCAAGAGAATCTATTTTTCCATCTCTTTAACTTTGGCCAACTTGTGACTTACTTTGACTGATAGAATGCAACAGAAATGGTGTCACATGATATCTGAGCCACAGTGTCAAGAAGCCTTGCAGATTCTGTTCTCGTCCTCTCAGAAGGTAGTGCTACCATGTGAGGAAGCTCAGGTTAGCCTACTGGAGGATAAGTTCACATGCAACAGAGATGAGCTGGTCTAACCTAAGCCCCCCAGATAGCTGCAAAGACATGAGTAACCCCAAGCGAGACCAGCAGAAGACCACCCATCTGATACCAGCTCCAGTTGCTGACACACAGAATCATAAGCAAATAAAATCACGGTTCTTTTTAAACCATTAAATTCTGGGTGGTTCGTTATACAGAAAGAGGTAACTAATACACAAGCACAGGGAAGAAGAGATTAATTCTACCTGTGAGAATATTACTTATGCTTTCCACAGATAATTGCATGCTTTTAACAGGTGTTTATTTGGCTAAATAAGGTTCTGACTTGTTAGGATTTCAGGCTGGATTACAAAGTGAGATAATGGGGGCTGGACGATCAGCACTAAATAGCCCAGTCCTACGTGGCAGCCAGCCTAGGTGAGGAAGGAGTGGTCTTCCTGTAAGCTGCATCTGATTTTCACCCATATCATCCTTAGTTCTGGACCCACAAATTATTTTTAAGTACTTGTGTGTTGAAAATGACTCCCATGTCAGTAACAGCCAAGAAAAGAAAGGACCTGACCTGAATGAAGACTTTCGGCATAGAAGTATATCCGTTTGATGTGTATGATAGAGACCAGCATTATTCTAGCCAAGTAATAAGACTTGCAATCAAAAATTTACCCCTCTCATTCCTTTACTTTCCAAATAAAGATGTTTTTCTGTTCTCTGCTGAAACTTTGTTTTCTATCTTAAGCACACAAAAAGGAAACTGTCATCTCCATCAAACAAATATGAAATGAATGTTTTAAAGTTCATAAAGCAAGAAAAAGTCATTATTCTAGTCTACTCTTATAGCAGGGTATTAAACAACCAGCCCATTCTCCCCAGAAGTGACAGAATAACTACTACCGCAGACAACTAACACTAGAAATAGCCTATGAAGAATATACAGGGTAAGATAAAAGCCCCAAAGAGGAGTCATAACCCAAAATCTAGGAAGGGACCACCACCACTCTTTATAACCAAAAATAATTGTAGCTGTGCCTCCCAGGAAGTACTCTTCAGGATCTGGGGATCATAAATTTTGCATGAGCCACCTATAATCTTCCCAAAGCAAGAAAGGATAGCATACTCACAGAGTAAATTCTAGGAAAAGGGAAAATAAACTATGAACTGTGGGCAGTTCCCTTCTACCCTCTAAGGAGGGAGCTTTCTTTGGCTTTTCTGAGAAAGATGTGTGAGCTGAGAGGGGAGTTGAAATGGTCAGGGCAAGGGAAAGATTGTAGATACGTAGAGGGAATAGAAGAGAGATGAGACAAGGCAGACTGACAACAGAGATGCCCAACAGAGAATTTTAAGGCCATGTGACTACACAGCCTGTCTCCCCTTAAAGCCTTCAGCAAACCTATCCTACTGTCTGATGCTTTGAGTATTGGATTTGAATTTTTTCATTGAAATTCCTCAAAAAGGGTATGGGGCAAGGGCAAAGGCTGCCCAATTCCACTCGGGTTGTACTAATTAGGGCTTTTCCTATAAATCCCTCTCTAGTCTCCTGTGACTCTAGGTCAGAAGCAGATCCCAGTCACCCAACCACTACCTTCTTTGCCTCACTTCCACTTGGCCTCCCAAGGCAGGGAGGTGGGGTGAGGCTCCTCCTCCAGAGCACGGGCCCACCTTTCTCATTGAATGAGTGGGAGGAATGAAAAGAAGGAAGTAAAGCAATGCAAATAGAAAGCAGACAAGAGAGAGAAAGAAAGGAAGAACTTTAAACTTCACACCTTTCTTCCCCCCATTTATTTGTGATGCCAACTTCCTCAAAAGCCCAGCCTCCTTATACACCTAGATCTTCTTGGAATTCTCTATCCTGTTCTATTAGGTCTACTCTGTTGTTGTAGCAGAAACTTACTGTTTTTATTATTATGGCTTTATAATATGCTTTCACTTCTGATGGGCAAACCCCCTCTGACTTTGCTCTTCTTTTCAGAATTGACTTAGCTTTTCTTAGACTTTTTTTCATTCTTCCATACAAATTTATTTTAAAATCGAATGTATAGTCTACTCCATTCCTATGTATATTAAGCATGTGGTCTCCCAAGAGAACCTTCCTCACTGGGCAGAACAATGCAAACCAGCACATTCAAGCAGATAAATCAGAAACATGAAATTTTGTCTCCCACCCAACAAAAGAGCAATAAAGTTGCTTTTATGAACCTGAAAATCCAATTTTAGAGCTTGATGAGTCCACTGAGGTGCAGCTGCCCGGTGAGATCCTTCCATGAACAGCTTACCTTATTGTACTGCAGTTCCCGGTATTTTGAACTATAAACTCCTCGGAGACCAGGAGGTTTGAAGGGGAGCTTAGTACCAGTCACCACAGGCCAGATCCACGGTGGTGGCAGTGTTAATGCACCTTATCTGAGCACACATTTTGGCCCTGATTACCCGCAGTCTTAGAAGGGAGGTGTTGAGGGGCTTAATCCAAAACATTTGATTTTGTATTACGTGTGTTATAACTGCTTTTACAGCTAATTTTCCTTTCTAATTCGGCTTTGCTTAGGGTAATTTGAAGTATGTTTCTTTTTCTGAACACACACCAGAAGAACTATTGGGAAAAGTAACCTGGGTTCAAACCTACCTAAGGGCAAAATTGTCCTTCAGACTCTCAGATTCAAGATGGTGATTTGAGCCCCCAGATTGACTTTTCACTCCCTAGATACTGTTAAAAGGGTCAAGGAAATCTGTTAATAAAAACTAAGACCTCTGTGGCAAAGATGGAATACAGGGAAGGGTGTCAACAGAGAGCTAAAATGAAACTTTTAAATTATGCAGCAGAACAAGATCAGATTGAAATCAAAGTCCATTGACGTGGAATAGGCAGCCCCTTACACAGGCAAAGAAGAAGCCCGTGAGGAGAAATGAGCCAATTTTTCCAATAAACTCTGATAGGGGCTTGGGAATCAAGTAGAACCCACAACTGCTGAGTTCTCTGACAGAACATTTTCTCCTCTCTACTTTGGTCCCCTTTTCCCTCCCCCAACTACTATTATCATTTATTTACTTGTTCACTCAACGAATATTTTTTGAGCACCTCTTCTGAGCCAGAAACTGCCCTAAGGACTGAGGATACAAGAACGAACAAAGCAGGCAGGTCTAGGCTCTCGTGGAGCAAATATTCTAATGAAAAGACAAATGATAAAAATACCAGAAAACAACAGATAATGATAAAATGCTCTAAAACAATGAAAGAGTGATTTGGTAGAGATTGTCTGTGAGACTTCCTTAGATTGGCTGGTCAAGAAAGATCCATTTGAGGAAGTAATCTTTAAACTGAATACCAAGGAGTCAGCTCTGTAGCAGTCAGAAGAAATAGCATTCCAAGCAGGGGAAACAGGTGGTGCAAAGGCCCTGTGACACAAACCAGCTTGGCATGTTTGCAGTCTCAGTTTAGGCATCATTTCCTGCAGTGCATATTCCCAATCTAATACACACACCCATACACACACACACACACACACACACACACACACACACGGCTGGATTCTGCATTCTCAAAGCACCCTGTTCTTTCTTTACTACAGTATTATTGCTCTCTGTTAAAATTGCTTGCCAACTTGCTCATAACTTCCCCTGAAGTTACTTTCTAAGGGAAGAGACTATGTTATATTCTCAGCACCAAATAAGGTCTAGACATGGAAGATAACTAATCAATATTATCTAGTGAATGAACTAATCATTACTCAAATGCTGTTCTTCTGATTCTAAGTCCAGCACTCTTTTCATCGTAAAACATCACCTCTCCAATAAATGAGGACTATTACCGAAGTAAAATCTTACCTTATTTTTATTATTTTATTTTTACTTCTTCCATCTTAAAATTTCCATCAATTCATATATGGCTAATAATTAAATTTTTGTTCTCCTTATGAAGCTCTTATATACTGTTGGGAACAATGTGGAGAGACAAATTGCCCAATCTGGTTCTATTTTTTAAATTTTTAAGAAACAACCTTTCTAGTTTTTTTAATACAGTTTTCTCTTATCATCACTGCTGTAAACAGCAGCCAAAAATATCTCCATACACTTGTTTCTATCAACTAAAGGACATCATTCCCTAATGCCTCCTTCTTCTTTTTTCCCTTCTTTTGATAAAACCCAATGTCTGACTTTATTATCATGATTAGTCTGATTTTTGAGTCCCCAGTCACTTTCCTCAGATATTCACGCTTTTATCACTTCACTCTGCTAGCAAGTTGTCTATGTGTTGACTTTACCTTTGGTACACTAAATTCAAACTCATTCACTCTGTAGTCTCCAGACCAAGTAATTCCATATTCAAACACAGCAGCCAGAGTGCTCCCAGGTGCCTGCTGCAATAAACACTGCAATCAAGTCATTTGATTTTACTTTCCTAGGTTCCTAAGCTCATAACTCTCTTCTGCATATACAAGAGTCTAATAAAAGAGAGAAATTTGCAATGCCTACAGCACAGACACGCAAAAATGAGAAAGAGCAGTTATCACACCACAATCTCAGAGCTGCACTATCTGGAGCTCGCTGAGTTCTCACGCACCTCCACACACATCATTTCGTTTGTCATTCACAGCATGGCGTGGTGCATCTAAAACGTATTACTTGATCCCTGTTTGAAAAATGAAAAAAACTGTGAAGCTCAGAGAGGTTAAGAGAATGGCCAAATACAGCTAGTATTTTGTGGTGTTTATTCAATTATTCAAAAAACATTCACTAGCACCTACTATATGCCAGACCCTAGTCTAGTGCTGAAGATAATTACATTGAACAATGCAAACACCCCTACTCTCATAAAACTTCCATTCTAGTGCAGTAAGATTATAAAAATGTAGTCAATCAATCTATAAGAAATTTTCACAAAATACTAAGTGCTATATTTCAATATATATACTATGACAGAGTGCTAGGACAGGAGTTGAGGGAGTGGTGCTACTTGAAGTTGGGTGGTCCGAGAGCACCTCTTTGAGGACGCTTTTGAGTTGGAACCTGGATGAAGAGGAGCCAGTCCTGCAAAGATATGAGAGACAAGAGTTCCAGGCACAAGGAGAACAAGTGCACAGGCCTGGACTGCAGGTGGCATAGAGCTTGGTGTTTAAGGGGCAGAGAGAAGAGGCTGGCTCAGAGGCCCAATCATTTGAGTCAACATCTCTATGATTCTCTAGGTCTTTTCATTCTGGTCTCAAGGTGGTCGTGATGGTTCCAGACATTATGTCCACATTCATGGCAGAAAGAATAGAGAAGGGTCCAGTGCTAGCTCCATCATCTCCTTCCAACAGGAAAGGTAAAGAAAAATATTCTCAGAAACACTCTCACAAAATTCTATTTGGTATTATTGGCCTGAAGTGGTTCATAAACACTCCTCACCCACCCATCCAGCAGTGAAGTAGGCTGGGAAAGCAGGGCTTTGTTATGATTGGCTTAGATTAGTCTTAGATTAGTCCATCACCTGGGAATATTGGCACCCCGGAAAAAAACGAAACTTCTGCTGGTAAGAAGGGCAGGAAATGACTATTAGGTCATAACATTGACTGTCAGGGTGGAAGGAGAGGTAAAGATGAGGTCAGAGAAATGGAGAGGGATCAGATAATATTGGGCCTTGTAAACCATAGTAAAGCGTTTAGATTTTTTTTCTAAGTGCAATGTAAATTCATGAAGGAGGTAAATAGAAGTGTGTGACATGGTCTGATTTACATGCTTAAGAGATCATTGTGGTTGCCATATAAAAAATAAATTGTAGACACCAAGAGTAGAAACAAGGACTTTAATTAGAGGCAGTTGCAGTAGCGCAGGCAAGAGATGATGGTGGCTCAACTAGGGTGGCAGCAATAAAGACGGAGAGAAGTGGGTGGACTCTATATGTTTGAAGCTATGGGTGGGAGTACTTGCTGACATAGTAGATGGGGGTCAAGGCAGGAAAGAAACAAACCAAAACCTATGGTTTGAACCTCACAGATCCATTATAACACCATTTACAAAGGAACGACTGAAAAACAAGCTCAGTGAGAGAAGAAACTAAGGGCCAGCCCCCACCACCACGAGGATTCACCCCAGCACCTTCCTTTCAGTCAGTGACTATGACCAGTAATCAAATCAAAATATAACCCATCCAGAAAGTAGAGGGCCTGTTGAAAGGAAAGGAATCACACCTTAAGGAGTCACAGGACCTAGACAACACTTACTAGCAGGATCCAGGAGCGCATGTATGGGACTAGACCCAGAGGGAGCTTGATTGGGGTGGGGGGCAGGGGTGGAACATAAATTTATAAATGAAATATAGGATTTAACACCCTTTCAGGTACCCAAGGATATGGGACAAACATATTGCTGAGCCAGCTCTTGGATGCTTGGAAAAATTGATGACCCACACTAAGTTACAGAAATATCATAATTGCCACAATAGATGAGAGACAAGGGGGTAAAAAGACTCAAAGAAATGGACATGCTAGAGTGGATATACTATTAAGGCCAGGAAACCTATCAGCCAACTTTATTCTACTTGACCACCAAAAACATTCTGTTCAAAGCAATAAGGAAAGCAGTAAAAATACTGCTGAGGAAAGAACCAGCATTGTTGCGAAGCTCACTGATGGCTGTCCTTCATAAGCCGGAAATAACAGAAAGAGATACCATCATGGAACCTGGCTCTCTAATGGCATAGGGGATTAAAGAATCCCAAAATAATTGAGGCCAGGGGACACACTTAGCCATCAGAAGCAAGGTAGGTGTTATGGTTAGAGTGGGACCCACAGGAACCTGATCCTCAGAGAATAGTGGAGGTGGTTAGTAGGACACAGAGTCCACAGGTACAAGGTAGATAAGCAGATAATCTATGAAATCAAGAAGGGATGATCAAGAGGATTAGAGAAACTACTCTATTAAAAAGTTGTGATCCCTTGTTCAATTTCTGGATCTGAGCCTGTTTTTCAAACCTAGAACCCACTGACGGGGTTCCCAGGAGGAAAGATTCCGAAACACCAAAGCAAGTGTACATGTTGGTGAGTACCCAAGTCCTTTGCCAAGGGGACCTATGATCACCTATTCGGGTAACCATACATTGGGGAAAGGAAAACAACAAGACATTTTGAGGATTTCTAGACATAGCGCCAAATTGACATTGATACTTGGAGACCTGAAATGTCATATTGGCCCCACTATTATAGTAAGAATGTAAGGAGGTTAGATAATAGACAGTTCTATTCTAGGTCCACCTCGCAATGAATACATTAGGTTCAAGGACCCACCCAGTGGTAATTTCCTTGGTCCCACCAAAGTATGAGCATAATATTTGGCAGAATTCCCACACTGATTTCCCGGCCTCTAAGATAAGAGCTGTCACAATATAGAAGGCCAACTGGGAGCCTCTGAACACCCCAACCTGAACTGGCTGAGTACTCTCTTGCTCAGGGGAAGTCAATCTTTTGTTCTATTCAGGCCTGCATCTGATTGGTGAGGTACACTAACACTGTGGAGGACAGTCTGCTTTCCTCAAAGTCCACCCATTTAAATGTTAATCTCATCTAAAAACACCCCCATAGAAATATCAGAAAAATGTTTGACCACATATCTGGTCACTATGGCCCAGCCAAGTTAACACATGAAATTAACCATCACACCACTTGAGAAATCTGTGCTTCCTGTCCCTGGAACTTTCAGTCCCACAGGTTCAGAGGAAAAATACTTTGACCAGGGGACACAGCAAAAATTACATCAATGTTTAAGCTATGGCTGCCACTCAGTTTCTTCAGGTTCCTTGTGTCAGAAAACCAGCAGGCAAGGAAAAGGAGTCATCATCCTGGCAGGGGTGATTGACCCCAAACAGCAGAACAAGGTATGGGGGATTTAGATAATGGGGACAGGGGAGAATGTCTGACACTGAGGTGATCCACTGGCGTGCTTTGGTGCTCTCTTGCCTAATTCCGATGGTAAATGGAAAGTACAACCGCTATAACAGGAGAAGGGAATGGTGACCAGGGGCTCAGACTCCTTAGGGATGAAGGTCTGGGGCGCCCCACCAGGTAAGCCTCCTGGGCCAGCAAAAAGTGCTGAGAGTGAAGAGAACCTAGAGGAGGGAGATGGCGAGAACCAAGGCCAGTTGCAGCAGTGGAGGATGTAGTTTATGTCACTAACTTTTATAAGTTTCCCCAAGGAAAATGAACCAAAGAGGATCCTGGAAGAGCTGTTCCCAGAGGGGTAAATTTATTATATGAAGCGAGTGAACCCAAGCAGCACAAGCTGTGGGATTTGACGAGCGCCCTGGTGGACCACCTGCATATCCCCTCCTGAACCAAGGTGCTCATTGCTCTAGGTGACGTGCATTTTGGCTGCTCGCAGCAGAGCTGCCAAGAATTGCCCTCAGCTGAAGGGAGCTGCTTGGCTTCCAGTCTACACCCCCTCGCAGGGGAAGCTCCCACCTACTGACTGGTCCATGCGGAGATATTAATACAAAGTCCGTACCCCTTCCTCTATTAAGAACACTTCTGAAAGTACATCCTAGCTCCCGTGTTGGGCTGAGGCTTTCATTGTAATTGCATAGTTCTACTTTCTCTGTACAAACCTGCTTTCTGATGAAAGCAGGAGTTATACCCAAGAACAATCTCTGATAAATCCTCAAGAACAATCTCCATTTCAAAGTTTGTTTCCCAGATAATCTACTCCCCTTTCCCTCTCCCTCTCCTCTTCTCCTTCCATCCCTCAAGAAACACTAACTCAGGTCCCGGGTTCAAAGTTGCAAAATCTGACTTCTAAACATGGGCAGTAATGAATAAATTGTAGGAAGAAATAGCAATAATCTTTGATTACTTTAAATTAGACTAAAAGATAAAGAATGAGAAGTTGTTATTCCATGCATTTTTAGTGACTAAGTAAGCAGCAAGCCCGTTAAAACTAGAGATGACCCAGATACCGCTGTGTATATACATCCAAAAGAAAAAGCTGTCACCTCTGTCATCCTTCTTCCTGGTTCAGAAAGAACTTTTCAACCCAAGAGATAATAGTGAGAATGCAAAGAAATTTCCAATTGCATAAAAAACAAAAGTGAGAATTAAATAAGAACTCATTAAGAGTTTATTGAGAAATTAGCTCAGAAGTTCTAGAAAAATACACACAAAATGTTAAAGATTGTTCTCCTGCATGTTGAGATTAAAAGTGATTTTTTGCTGTTTTTCTTTGTGCTTTTCCATATTGGCTAAATTTTTTATTAAAAAATGAAGCTATTTTAACTTTGAAAAATATTTAAGACCACTATATACACCGGAGCCTCTTTACCTAAACAATGTTTGTTTAAAGTTATTTAACTCTTTTCATAAAATATACAGTATTTGGATATAAAAGGCCTAAGAAATTATACATATATTCCTATATTACTGATGACTAAGATACCTTAAAATTCATAGGGCTTTCTTCTTACTCTCCAGTTTGACTACACGTCTTCCTACCAATGAAGTTTCTACCTCTGCAGCTCTAGTTCATGACCCTCCCACCCAGACTCCAAAGCCTCTAACTCCTCTCTGCTCCAGTTTTGCCCCCCCAAATCTACTCCCCACACACAGCCACAGGTGACTCCCTTCAGGGCCTCCTCTGTGACCTCCCCTGTCTTCCTCTCCAACCTCAACCCCAGCACTCTCTAGACCCAACAGCTTGCAGCTGCACACTGCAAAGCACGCTGCTGCTCCCAAGTGTTAACAGTGAGTCTACTGATTTGTCAGTTTGTATAAGTGTGTATTCTAAAAAGAACTTAAGCTGAATACTTTTTTCTTCACACACAATCAGAGAAATAATCAGGGGCGATGAGGTCAAGCCCTGGTGAGGAAGAAGGAAGAAAGAAGGGGATGGGAAGGGGGGAACTCCTGGGAGTGAGAATGTAAGAACAGAGTCCCCACCCCAAAGGCTTGCAGGCCTTTCAAGAAGACAGTTCTTCAGGTAGGAATTCATATAGCTAAGCATTAAGTCTGGCTGTCAGCTAGACAGAATTGTGATGTAAATACAGCTTGTTTTAAATGCCCACCACCTATTGCACTTCCTCCCAACCACCAAGTTGGCTTGAAATTTCTCAGACTCTCCTCCACAGAACAGTACGGTGTTGGGAGCTGTTAGGAGGTTTGTGAGAAAAGGGTTCTGTGTTAAAGTGTGGGAAACGCTGCCTACCAGCCATGCTCCCAGTAAAACACATGAACCTGTTAAGGGCTCTGAAGAAATTATTTCATTGTCCAGTATGCAAAAGTATAGTTGAGCATAGCTAGCATTGGAGTTCATAAGTCTTTAAAATATTTATATTCTTTGACCCAGCAATTTCAAACATAAGACTTTACCCTAAAAAAAGAAGTCAGAGATGTGCACAAATTTTGCTAAAAGGATGTTTATCCCACAGTGTTGTATATTTAATAGATTAAGCAAAGAATTACATAAAAGCCCAACAGCAAGGGATTGGTTATATAAAATGTGGCATGTCCATATAATAAAACATTGTGCCGGAAAAAGCAATGATATAGAACATTTAATGGCATAGGAAAATATTTCCAAAATATTAAGAAGAACTTTTAACTGAATATGAAAGGATAACTCTCTTTTTAAAACTAAATATTATCATAGAAGGAAAAGACCAGGATGACTTATAACTGGGGTTTCAAACCCGAATACCTCAGGGTATAGGCAGATAAACTAGGACGAGGAGCTGTCTTTCCTAACAAGAGCAGCTCCCACTCAGCTTTGAGCCCTGACGTGCTGAAAGGCAGGTTATGTACGCCAATCTTCAATATTTCAGAAGCAGCTAGAAATATTCACGTTTGTGAGAAATCATTCAATTTTCAAATGTTGGCATTCTAATTCAAAAAATGTAACTATTGCACAGCCAAATAAAACACATCTGTAAACTACTGTTAGCAGCTCTGATTTATGCCAAATGTCAACAGTGGTTATCTCTGCATATCAGGATTCCGGGTGGTTTTTATTTCTTTCATTTTGTTTTTTATGCTTTTCTGTAATGAAAAATAAAGCATTTTTTAATAAAAATGCATTTTGAGTTTTTAAGAGTTCAATTGTTTCCTTACCATTGCCACTGAAAATAGAATGGGAAAGTTGTCATTTAAGAAATTAAGCTAGAAATAAAGTATAAACCAAACTATAGAGTGGCAATATGAAGCATAACATTCACAGGAAGTGTTAGAAAATTAATGTGCTTCCTTCTTATCCCTGGAGCTATCTGAAAAAAAATCTTCCCTGATATTTTTGCAAATTCTTTGCTTTTATTCAAAACATTGGCACTATTACAAATATAAACAGCTTAAAGTTATGAAAAATTATGATAAAGTAATTTTTCTGTAAAAACCTTCCACAAGGAAAATAGAGCCATCTATCCAGAATATCATTTCCCAGACTAGGTTTCTTGGAAGTTCCATGATCCAATCAGTTTGGCGAGCACCGCATCACTAACTCCCTCAAGAGTCCAATGTATATTGACAAGATACTGACAAGGCAAGGTTCTGATATGTCCTGCTGTTTAAGCACACACCCATGCACATACAGGCAAAACCAGGTGGCTTCCTTTAGCCAGAGAGTCTCAAATTGATTTGTCCACAGAACTCTTTTATGGAGTACCCACTGACATCCCACACACACTAGCATTCTTTAAAACAAAAATCAGAAAATATAGAGTCAGGAACAGAAAGAATTTTTTCCTTAGAAATCCATTCTGAGTATTAAAAATTATTCGTCTTTTGTCCGAAGCTCAGGTTTAACTGGGCATCCTGCTTTTTGCTAAATCTGGCAACCCTAGTGACAAGACAACATGCTAGGTGAACCTCAACTTTTTTGAAGATGGCATTAAAGTAGTAGGGCCTTGCCATGTCTCTGCAGAGGTGACAACTTCCACAAATAGTACTGAGTCCTCCAGGCTGGGGGGTTTGGTTACAGATTCCCAGGTGACAGTCACCTCTCCAAGCACTGAGTTCCTCTTTCCTCTAGGAGCTGTGGGTCAAAAAGAGACAATAAATAATCTATAAATGCAGGTGTGACTGGCAAGCCAAAAGCAATAGGCAATATAGCTCAGGGGTTTCAAACAGCAGGGCTCAGCTCTTCATAGGTTGTGAATCCAGATCATGCCAGTATTTGGGGGTAGGGAGAATAGAGTCACATAGGCAGTAGGGTGAGGTGGGGTAGGGAATCAATGTATTGCCTGTATTTTGTCTCAAAACTTTTGTATGCCTGTGAGTAACTGTGTGTGTATGCTGGCTGACAATACTTCTTGCTGTAGTCATGGTCCCAAATGTTTGAAAACCACTGATAGGATATTGAGACCTGCAGGGCATTATTGTGAAAACTGTGTTGGAGCAACAGTGAGAATGTGAGGTTTACACTCACAGGTAAAGCTTTGCCTTGTTCTGGAAATATCACCCTTCTGAAACCACCTTATCTTTTCGTGCATTCTGCAATCCCTGCAGATGGATGGCAAAGCTTGATTTAAATCGGAGTTCCCAGTTTTGTTTCATTTTGTTGTAATCACTTTCTAGAAGCATACATTGGAATCTAACACTGTTGCATCCAATCTCAGGCAATAAATATAAGTGATAATGTGGGACCAAAAAAAAATAAATCCATCCTGTGTAATTGATCATCTACAGTGAATTTACAAATTATATAATGTCAACATTTTTTTAAAAAGAAAGAAAGATTTCTGGTATTTAGAGACTCAAGGAACAAAGGAACTGGCTCTCACAACTCAGAAGATTAACCCAGCCATTCACAGTAAGGTGTATCTGGAAAATCCATGCATTAAAGGGTCCTTTGAGGTCATATTTTTGAGTTTAATAACAAAATGATACTGAACTAAAAACCAGCGGGGGTCAGCCATAGGGCAAAAACGAAAGACTGCCTGAAAATGGCTTTCCTTTTTCAACAATTTTACTTAGACCTCAGTTAACAGGACTTCTGCTCCGTGTCATGGTAAAAAATAAACTGCGTCACTTTATTTTAAAAGAAAACAACTATCGAAGCTCCATGTCAGTCCCAGGTACTCCAGTTGAACGTCAAAACGGTATCTCTTGAGTGCTTTGTTTTAAAATAGACTCTATCTTCCAAAAACAATTGATATTTGACTATTAGTTTCTTCACCCACCACATCTGCCTCGAGACCACCTAGGGGGATTAGAGAGCAACATCTCTTCATCCCTCCCCCACCCTATCCTCTTCCTCATCCTCACAGGACACAGGGAAACATGGCAGACTAACCTGTTTGTGAGGTTTGTGCTTGCATGTGTCAGCTTGTGCCATGGCATCTTAACGTTGATTGCTATTTATTTGTACATGTATTGTTTTGTCTGCAAAGGACGATATGTCGTGTTGCTATCTGACAGCTTCCTTCCAAATGAGACCCTGCAGTATGCATCCCACCCACTTTCCCTCTCAGCTAGACTCCAGCGGTTCCTCCTCTGCCACTGAAAATTGGCAGCAGCCTCCACACCGCAGAATTTTTTTTTTTGATTGTTTGGGATTTTTTTTTTGGTTTTTCCTGTTTTTAACTTTTCCAGGAGATATATTATTCCCAGCTGATTCAGCATTGGCTTGCAAAATTCGGAAAGTGGCCTCTGAAAGAGAACTCTGCCTCTTTGCTTTGGTTTGTTTGTTCACTAGCTCTAAAGAAAATGAATTTCTGGTCAAAACCCACTTGCTCCAGAGAGAGCACAGCCACTAGAATATACCAAAAGTCCAAAAGACATTCAAAATGTTTCAGGGCCGTGAAAAAAACTACCTTTTTCAAGGATCCCAGCACACACGGAGGAAAAGATAAGAACCCTACAGCCTTTGTCTGATAATAAGCTTAAGTGAAAGCAATTTTCCAACCCAGAGCTCTCTTCCGTGGTTTACCTCAGAAAAAGCCCATGGTGGGACTTTTTTCCTTTGAATCATGTTCCCCTTCACATTCAGTTGATAAAAAGCCTTCTTTTGTGAGAGCCATTTGATGTTCAAAGGGCTCTTCAAACTGCATGTGAACAGGCTTTGGAGAATTCTTGGAACGCCAGTCTCAAATGTTGATCTTAATAACGGAAAAGTTTCATTAGCTGTAAACAACCTCCAATGCCAAATTCCAACTGATGTCATCGCTCCCTGAAGTCAAGGGCAGGTTAGAGTTTGACAGTTCACGTACTTCTATCCCTCACTATTTAAATGACAGAAACAGCTACTACTGGACAAAGGATACTGTCAGGCTGTCACAGCTAAATCCAATTCTCTGCTGCTGCTGCTGTCCAATCATAACACAAAAGTGCAGAAATATCCACATTCCCCATCTTTCAAAAAATTTCTACAATTAAAACATTGCTCTGGGCTGGGCTCAGTGGCCCATGCCTGTAATCCTAGCACTCTGGGAGGCCAAGGAGGGAGGATGGCTTGGGCTCAGGAGTTTGAGACCAAGCCTGAGCAAGAGTGAGACCTTGTTTCTACTAAAAATAGGAAAACTCAGCCGGGTGTGGTGTTGTGTTCCTGTAGTCCCAGCTACTCAGGAGGCTGAGGCAGGAGGATCACTTGAGCCCAGGAGTTTGAGGTTGCTGTGAGCTAGGCTGACGTCATGGCACTCTAGCCCAGGCAACAGAGTGAGACTCTGTCTCAAAAAATAAATAAATAAAATAAAATAAAACACTGCTCTGGGCTTTCCATATGCATATGAAGCACACAGGGGAAGATATAATCAAGACTGGCATTCTTTTTCACCATTTACTTTTTAAAAATTTTTCCAGCAAAGAAATAGACCTTAAAACCCTAAGAAAAGTAGGCAGGAACTGAGTGAAAGAACAGACCAATTGCTGTTGTTTTCCATTTTTCACCATTTGGTGAATGTCTGAAAACAAACCACTTTTGGTTTGGGTTTTATTTTGGGTTATTTCTTTTGTTTTGACTTTTCAGGGAGATTCCTCATCTTTGATTGACTACAGCATTGTCTTGCAAAAATTCAGAAAGTGAGCTCTAGAGAAAGCTGCCTCTATGCATTTTTTGTTGGTTTTTTGTTTTTGTTTGCTAATTCTAAGGAAAACAAATTTCTGGTACATAACAGCCACTAGAATACACTGAAAATTAAAGTTTTACAGTAACATTCACCAGTTGACCATTTGATTCCCCTGTTCTGACTTATTTTAGCCTCTTGCTAACCATAATAATAGAACTAACCAAATGTATTGGGTACTTTCAGGAAATTTCATTTAACCCCTATAAATTCTCTCTCACCTTGGGGTGGAAGAGTGCAAGGCTAGTTCCACTGAAACATAAGTAGTCCAATGAGCTGAGATGGATGCTGCTACTAATTCTATATATCAATCACGCCCAAACCAACCTCCCAATCCTCACCTCTCCTGAGTCACAGGCCCGTACATCCAACTCAACTGCTATAAGGACCACAAACTCAGTTTCTCCAAAACTTAACTTGTCTTTTTTACCAACCTCTTATTCCTCCTGTGTTCTTTATGGTGGTAGTGGATGGCATCAACATCAACCCAGGACCAAAGCCAGAAACCAAAGAATTATTCTAAACTCTTCCCTTCCCCTCAAACCCCTCATCCAAGGCCAAGATGGCGTTAACATTCCCCTCATTTTGACAGAACTTTAGATGTCCTTTCTCCTGACTCTAGGCCCTGACCTCCCTTTTCTTAGAACATTTACTTTAGAAAATATGTAAATTCCTTATCTGCCCTTTTGAGATATATGTAAATCTTTTTAAAAGCCTCTTGCCAGTTTTTCAACGTAGGGCTGTCTTTCCCAAGGACTTGAGCACCTTCTCTTTGGAATGTAAATATCAAGGAAGATAGTGCCCCTACCTCCCAGCCTCTGCAGGAGGGTAGGAGCCTAACTTCCACTAGCACCTTACTCCAAGTTGTAAAACTAGCGCTGTCACAAAGATAAGAGAAAGTTTATTTTTCCTTTGAGTAAAGCCAATTAGCAAACACAAACGAAGTCTAGTCTCCCTCTCACCCCAGCTGCTAAACATCTGTACCCCCATAATATGCTGAAATAAAAAAATAAAAATAAAAAAATCCTCCCACCCTTTGTGTCAATGGAGTTGAATTCAGAGTTCTGCTCTCTCTCCCGTATTAAAATAACCTTGAAGTCTTCGTTGCCTGTTTAACTTTGGTGCAGTTTTTGCTATGACACCAGCCAAACTAACTCCTTAATACCTCTCATTGTCTCTCCTTCTCCTCTCATCCCAGAGCCAAATCTTCAGTTAGGCCTGTCATCTCGCTCACCTGGATGATTACGATTATTTCCTAACCAGCCTCCCTGATTTCACTCGTCCTCCCTTCCCATCCCTTCCCTACACTATTGTAGCCAAAATAATTCAATAAACAATGCTTAGTCACACACTCCCCCCTACCTAAAAACCTTCAAAATTTCCCAATAGTCATATGTTGGTGTGACCATAGGTCCAGGTCTCCCTGAGACAGTCCTGGTTTGTGCCTCTTGTCCTAAATTAATTATTATTATCAGTTTCCTTTTACTCTAAAAGTGTCCCAGTTTAGAAGATAATGACACCCTAATGTGGTCTCTAAGGGCTAACCTCAAACATCATCTACCATTGCTCTTCTACACAACACTATACTTCAAACCCAACAAACTGCTTATGACAATGGACCTTGATCCTGGCTGCACATTAAAATCATCTGGAAAGCTTTGTAAAAGCATCTGTGATCAGGCTCAATCCCAGGCTAATTAAATCTGACTCTCTGGGTGTGGGCCTTAAGCATTGATAGTTTTTTTAAAAGTTTCCCAGGTGACTCTAATGTGAAACCAATGGAGAACCACTGACATATGGTTGCCAGATCAACTATATCATGTTATTGTTTCTTCAGCTTGTAAATTCTTAATACCTGGTGAACCTCTCCTTTTCATAAACATGCCCTCAACTGTGAAGCTTTCTCTGATCTTTCACA
Organism: Propithecus coquereli; assembly: GCF_000956105.1. NCBI lineage: Eukaryota > Metazoa > Chordata > Mammalia > Primates > Indriidae > Propithecus > Propithecus coquereli. Next base: position 8,349,568 of record NW_012154507.1, on the reverse strand, counting down.
GTACTCTGTACATGCTTTTATTACAGAACTAACACTGAACTACAATTGTTTGATTATACGTCTATCAATAGCTAAGTCCTATTGATTCTGTATCCAATCTGTCTCTTGAGTCTGTCTCTCCTCTTCATTGCTCCATCATCATCTTTCACCCAGCTGACTGCATAAGCTCCTTAGCAGTTTTTCTGCTTCCAAGCCTCCCCACCCAAATTGCTCCCAGTTATCTTTTTTTTAAACTAATTGAATGGTGTCATTACACTGTTTAAGTTCCTGATGGCTCATCACCTACTATAGAATAGTGTCCAAAGCCTCCATTGTAGAACTCAAAAACATTCCCAAGTGATCCCAACATACTCTAGATTCCTCTTCCTCCGCTCCTAACCCTACCCACCTCCAACCCCACCAGGTGATTCATCCATCTCTGATCAAGCCACCATGCCTCTACCTGAAATACCTTACTCTTTTTTTCCATCAGGAAAACTCCTTATTTTTTTTTATTTTATTGTTTTTCAGAATATTACAAGAGTACAAATGTTTTGGTTACATGGATTGCATTTGTACTGCTTGTGTCAAAGTTATTAATATAAGTGTGCCTATCACCCAGGTAGTGTACATTGTACCCGTTAGGTATGATTTTACCCATCCCCTCCTCTCCCCTGCCCCCTACCCATGATTTCCGTTGAGTTTTATGTCCATCTGTGCACATGAGTACTGATCGATTCATTCCAAATGTAATAGTGCAAACTTCTTATTTTGAAAAGTTCCACTAAAGTATTCCTCCTGTAAAGCTGTCCCCTACTGAGAATTAATCATTTCATCCTCTTTCCCACATTTTCCCACTTTAAATAGCTATAGATCACTTATCACAACTTGGTTTGCATAATGTAAATGGCTGCCTCCCTCACTGGACAGTGAACATCCCCAGGGCAAAGGCCAAGTAATACCAGTGAGTATCACCCTCAGTAAGTGATTGCTCTAATTCATTTGAGAAAGCATTTTTAAATCCCTGGCTGGTAAGTTAAAGATAAGCATCTTTAATCATTTCTGTTCCTTCATCCACTGGGGGAAGTGGCAGTGGAAATAGCTTAGATCTCCAAGTTCCGACATTGTATGAATTGTAAAGCTCAAAGAAACCTTTGGAAACTGTGTCTGATATACATTTTACTGGTGTAAAAAAATTGAGGTTCTTCCCAGAATAAAATACTTCCAAACATGAAATCTATTAAGCCAATGCCTTCTAACTTTTAAATTTTGATTCTGTGTTTAAATCATGTTCACTGGAAGGTCATTTATTGACAGAAATGACAAAGCCAAGTGATTTCTTACAAGATCTTAAGAGAGTTCAAGGAGGGTTTCTCATTTCTAACCTTTATGGTAGAGTTTCAAAGCTTTTATCCTAAGAGCACAATGAGCTGCAAATTGGAGAGTTTTGAAGCCTTTCTGTGCCCTCAAAAGACTGAGATCACTCTAGAAAATTTGCTAAATCCTAATTCTGGGCTAGTAATGGTTAGTTCGTATAGTAAAAAGTATGCAGGATCTCCCAGATACTTCCAGGAATCACTTCCACTGCTTTATCAAGTATCAACGTGGAATCTGCCTCTGCATTTAGGATAAATACAGTCTAGAAGAAATGCATTAGGGGTGGGGTCCAGAATTTTGTTTTTCTGAAATATTCTAAAACGAAACTGTTCTCCAAAGTTTCTCAAATATAAATAAATACCTTGTGCCGTAGATGAAATTTTTGTAATAGTTCCTTAAATCAACCCTCTTCTACAAACAGATTGTTACCTGGGCCAAATGTATGTGGGCCTCTTCCCTCATGGGCAGTATGATGAGGTGGCACTCACTGAGTTATAAGTTATACCAGTAAATATTTTTAATAATTGTGTATTTATTTTACTATATCTTATAAAATACATATAACCAGTATAACACACCCCAGGATATCACGGTTATGAGACAATAGCTTACTGTGGTTTACTCTGACTGCAGTCAACCATCTTATTCAGATTGAATGAGGCATTGTGCCCTGGCATAGGCATGAATGTTTCAAATCTTCAGGAACTGAACTTCATAACCGTTTGGAAGCATTACTAATAACGATGGGCCAGACCTGTAATATGGACCCTCATACGCCATATTCCCCACACATTACTGAGCTATTCTTAGGTATGTATAAGCATACATAATTTCATCAGAGAAGGCAACTAATTTTCCTTGGCCATTCCTGACCATATACATATGTGAATGAGACTCTCAGTACTAAATAACACCAAAATCAAAAAATAATACTATTGAAATAGAACTTCCTCTTTGTCTAAAACAGTGATACTAAACCTACTATTCCCTTATTATTAACTGCTCAAAAAATTCATTCTTCCCCTCGAGGAACTTATTTTTAGGTATACATGTTGCAAATCAATAACATTCATAATTATAATGTTTATAATTTGATAGTATATAATTTGAACATTATAATTATACTATTTATAATTTGATATTATCAAATTATAATATTTATAATTTGATATTGTTTTTCTTTATACTTTAATAACATGGGGTTTTTTCATTTTATTTATTATTACAGTTATCTTCAATTTGTGGTAAGAAACTGGCTTTTACTTATAGCAATCATATGATGTTTCCTTTTTAAATGAATTTAAGATTAAAAAGGGGAAGGTGCAGTGGCTCACGCCTGTAATCCTAGCACTCTGGGAGGCCAAAGTGGGAAGATTGCTTGTGCTCAGGAGTTCAAGACCAGGCTGAGCAAGAGTGAGACCCCATCTCTGGTAAAAATATAGAAATTACCTGGGTGCCTATAGTCCCAGCTACTCAGGAGGCTGAGGCAGGAGGATTGCTTGAGCCCAGGAGTTTGAGGTTACAGTCAAATGATGCCACTGCACTCTACCCAAGGCAACAGAGTAAGACTTCGTCTCAAAAAAGAGGGGAGGAGTGTATTTAAAGAAAAATAGTAGGTAAATAAGAGAACAGAGGACAGAAAAATCATGAAGATGGCATGAAAGACATGTTTCAGAAACATTGTCCTAGGGAAAAGCCTTTTATAGAGGTGAACACTCTTCCACAGAAGATAAACAACTCACACTTTTGCCACTGCGAATTCCAAAAGCTGAGAATGCATAAGCAGACAACTGCAAATAATATCCAGAAACCATGGAACAGAACTGAAAATATTTGTAAAGAATTTGGGGGTTTGATAACACAGGAAAACTCTAACAGAGATGGGTAATTTCTTTGAATCAACACAAAGGTAACAGAGACTAGTTTAGTACCTTTTTAAACCTTTCACTCATTCAACCTTTATGGCATGTACAATCTGAAGCTTCCCAGTGAGACTCACTACTAGGAAAAAAAGAAACACTATCTCCCAAGTATCCTCACCAACCAAAGAAAAATTATGCTGTGCATTATCTTTCATTGTTGGTATTTTTCAAATGGAGTTCCCTCCACACATATTTGAAGCTGCATTCTGGGGAATACGCTTTCACAAACTCAACTCTTCATTCTGGAGATTTCCCAAGACACACCCCTTACAGAGTCGTGTGCCGTGAGTTGGGGATTACTGTCTACTTTTTATTGCCATCAGGCAAAGCAGAAGCTGCTCCCAGTACCACAGACGTTATTCGTTACTCCCTGCATGGGTATGCTATAATTACTTCAGACTGCTTAAATTTTCTCAATGATAGTGAAATGCAGTTAGAAACACAGTTAACTTGCTACAATAAAGGCAAATTATAGAGAAGTACAATTAAACTAAGTTAGTTCCATTCTTATTTTAATAACATGAGAAGAGTGAGCTTGAGGTAACATAGCAACTCTACAGTTTGTAATAGAAAGTTAAGTAGTAATATGATTTTTATAATAAAAAAAATGGTACGAGGGCAATGCAAGCCTAACTTGATTAGCATTCCTAACCTTGCAAAACACAGGAAAAAAAATCTTTTCTACAACGCTAAATTCCAAGACTAAAAATGGTTAAACTATTATTGGACATATTACATCTATACTGTGTATTGTTAAACAAAGGGTACAAACAGGCTATAAAATAAAATCACAAAGCAGAAAATGTAAGAAAGCAACGCCATAAGGTACATATGGAAATTTCAGTGTTCTAGAGTTTGCTTTTTAAGTAGCAGAGTAGTCATACAGAATTTCTAATGTAACCTAAACTGTTTGTATAAAAAATAAAGGAAACTGCTAAAAAGATGATGGTAAATATGCAATATGGCACTTACCACTAGCTGTCCTTTAACAACCGTTCTCTACTTCTTTTATAGTTATAGAAGCCCCTATTTTTAATAGGGCACATGGGACCTCAGAATAAAGACTACATTTCCCAGCCACCATTGAAGAGAGATGCACCAATATGACTTGACTTGTAAACAATACAATGTAAGGGAAAATATTAGATAAAACTTCCAGGAAGTGTCCTTAAGGAAAGGAGGAGGCATGACCCTTCACTTCCCTGTTCTCCTGCCCGCTGGCTGGAGGACAAACGTGATGACTGGAACAGGAGCACTGGCATTGGCGTGGGCCACGAGATGGACTTAAGAAGAGAGGCCAAATGCATAGCAGAGAAACAAGATATAAGAAGCCTGGGTGTCCAAACTCATGGAGCACAGCCCTTAAACCACTTACCTTTAGACTTTAACACAAAAAGGAAACAAATTTCTATCTGTTTAAGCCATTGTTATTTGAGGTTTGCTGTTACTCTCAGCCAAGCTTAAACCTAATGTGTACATGTATATGTTTTCAACCACATTTGACATTTGTTCCTTCTAACAATTCTTTAAATTTCAAAACTAAAAGTAGAACTACAATTTAATCCAGGAATCCCACTACTGGGCATCTACCCAAAGAAGAAAAAGACATTCTGTAAAAAAGACATCTGCACTCGAATGTTCATAGCAGCACAATTCATAATTGCAAAGATGTGGAAACAACCCAAGTACCCATCAATACATGAGTGGATTAATAAAACGTGGTATATGTATACCATGAAATACTACTCAGCCATAAAAAAAATGGCAAACTACCTATTATATTATTTTGGATGGAACTGGAGCCCATTCTTCTAAGTTAACTATCACAAGAATGGAAAAACAAACAACTCATGTACTCACCATTAAATTGGTACCAATTGACAAACACTAATGTGCACATATGGAAGTAACATTCATAGGGTGTCAGGCGGATGGGAGGAGGGAGAAAGGCATGGGTAAATCCACACCTAACAGGCGTGATACGTGCTGTCTGGGGCATGGGCACACTTTTCAGGTGGTGCAAAGGCAATTTATGTAACCAAAGTGTTTTTCACCCCTGTAATATTCTGAAATAAAAAAATAAACTTAAATAAATAAATAAGTAAATAAATTGCTTGAGTTTCACTGTTTCCAATCTATATCTTTTTAGAACACATTCATTGTGGATTGTTTAAAGTATGAATTGTTATGAACGAATTACATCAAATATATACAGTAGTAATGCAAAATTAGTTCAGCCTTTAATCATTTAATACCAGTGTTTCCCATGCTTTTAAAATTCTTGCATCTCACTGATGAGTAAAGGAAAGCACAAATAAATAAGTAATTTGCTCACATTCACATTCAACAAATATTTGTTAAATAAATGATAAACTCAAAATGAAGCTTAGATTCTATTGGAGGAGGTGGACAAAAAATAAGTAAACAGACAAACAAATATGAGTGGAGACACAATGAAAGAAATAAGAGATTGAGGTAGACACTCACAGGCAGAAGGAAGAGAATGGCAAGCCAGCTTCAGACCAGGGGTCATGGAAGGCTGAAGCCTAAAGGATAAGATGGAGCTAGCCCAGTAAAGGCTGCAGAAAGAGACATCCTAGGCAGAGGGTTCAAATACCTTCATGTAGAGAATGCTTTACCTTTGAGTAACTGGAAGTGTCTCTTCCACATTCTTACCAATATACTGGATTGCGTAATGCTGGCACACTTCCCCGGGCATCATCAAAGCATTTGTGAGTAACACGACTGCTTGTTCTCCAGCAGAGCAAATCAATGAAGATGCCTACACTGAGACACGAATCAGCTAACATCCATGCTACTGTGTGAGCAATGGATTGGGAAGAAGGCACCAAGAGCTATATTGATCCTAACTGCTACCACAGGACAATGGCAGAAGAGCTGATCTGAAACACAGTGTCAAGGCCAGTAATCTAGCACGAGCATCAGAGAAGCCCACCAGGCTCTGACCTGGAACATTCCCCAAAACTCTCTCATCTTCTGCTGCTTTCTCCCTCAGTTCCTATCACACATTCCTCTTATTGCATGTCTACAGTAAGAATTTAAAAAAAAAAAAAAAAGGCTGAAAGAGCACAGAAAGTGACTAAGTGACTGAATGAAAAGTAGCAGTTTCTGGCCCTTTTCTGACCTACCAATCTCTCTTCTCAGATAAATTCACTTCAGCAGTTTCTGCTTTTTGTTCCTTTGATGGTTAACACCATATATCTAAATGGTAAATTATGCCTATTTTCTCATTTATCAGTTTTGAACAGTTTCTATTTACTCCTTGCTATTTTGTAACTTAATGAAGTATCTTGCAGATCCTTCCAGTATCCATATAAAGAGGCACTACATTCCTTTTTTCAAAGCTGCAATGATTTTCTCCTACATATCCATGGCTTATTCCATCACTTTCTTCAAGTCTCTATTTAACTTACCATAAGGTCCAGTGGGCCCAGCAACAATTCATAAGAAAGGGAAGTGGCACATTTATGGTCAGACTCCAGCTGAGCCACAGGTCACTAGTCAGCTGCACAAGCAGGTGCCCAGATCCCCGTGTTGCCCGCCACTGTTGCTCTGATGCATTCCCTTCGCCTCATGGGGGGATCCTATGACCAGCTGACGGAGGACGAAAGTGCCCAAGTTTGAGTCCGAAGTATATCAGCTCAGTGTGGGGGCACAAGCTTGGGACTGCTGCTGTACTCAGCCCCACCAGGTGGACCCAAGAGATCACAGGAAGAGGGAAGTCTCCCAATGGGAAGAACACCCAGTCGCCTACTTTGTGTAGAGAGAGGGGCGGCCAGAGGTAAAGATATACGTACACTAATAGGTGGTTGGTCGGAGTCTGGAATAGCAAGAGTGGAAGATCAGGAGGGACAAGCAGGTCTGGGGAAGAGACAAGTCAATGGACCTATCGGAGTGACACAAAGTGTGAGGATCTCTGAATTACACAGTAATGTCCACTGGGTAGAACACACTTTATAAAAGGTAGACAGACAACTCAGCCAACGGATGTCAGCCAGCTTCTGTCTTCAGTCGCCCCAGCAGGTACACAATGTTCTCACGAACAGAAGCATCCCCTTGACAGAGCTGGCAGCTAAGCATGGGCACAAAGGATTGGCTCCCTCTCACTAAGGCTGATCTGGCCACTGACTACTATTATTTCTGACTTACCAGCCAGAGAAACCAATACTGAGCCCTTAAGATGGTACCATCCCTCTCACCAACCAGCCTCTTGGTGGCAAATTAATTATATCAGACCCTTTCCATCCTAACAAAGGGCAACATTTCATGTTGACCGGAAATGATATTCCCCTGGAGAGATGGGGAATTATTCTTTGGGATAAAGCATACACATTAAACCCATGGCCAATATATGGTGTGATGCCTCCATATGTAGCTAGAATACATATGTTCAGGAACCAAGTGATATATTAAGAGAGACAGAGACTCTGCTCATAAACTCACCTAGTGACTTACTTTGGGAATGTTTGCTCTTCTATCCCACGAATTTAAACTTTGTGCTTCAAGAGGTCTTGGTTTCCAAAGGAGGAGCCCTTCCACCTGGGGGAGAAAGTAAGTTACAAAGTAAGCTCCACTACACTGTAAGCTATAGTTGCTTCCTAGTCACTTTGGGCTCCTCATAGAATAAATTAGCAGTAGGAAAAAAAAACTTATCATAGTTGCAGGTAAATCGCAGTAATCATCAGCAGGAAAAAGGGCTGTTACAACAATATAATGGGGGCATGAGGAAATGTGTTAGGCATAAAGTGATCCAATGGATATATCCAGCTAGTCCCATCCCCATTTGTAACTGTAAGTGGACAGGTCACAGCAATTATGGACTATTAAGGCCAGGAAGCCAGTGTGCTCAGACCTCTCAGGGAAGGGGTTCTGGGTTAATTCACCAAGCAAGGCACCTAGACAGCAGAAGTGCTCACCAATGGGAAAGGGAATCTGGTAAGGGTGGGAGGGGAGAGAAGTGACTACCATTATGGCATTGGAGCAGACTACAGCAGTAGTTAGTTTTCCCAGAAATTGTTACCACCAGAATCCTAAAGATGTGTCTGAATGAAGCGAACTTAATATGGGAAGAAAAAAGATCTGACCAGTGCAAGGGGTGTACTTTGGTGGGTGCTATTAATATTTGTGCTCCACCCAAATCCTCTTTACAAGCTAGCACTCTCATCCCTACCTGTGAGTACAGTTTTCCCCTGGTATCCAGGGGAGATTGGTTCCAGGACCTCCTACAAGATACCAAAATCCACAGATGCTCAAGTCTCTGATATAAAATGGTGTAGTATTTGCATATAACCTATGCACATCTTCCTGTATGCTTTCAATCATCTTTAGATGATACCTAATATAATGTAAATGCTATGTAAATAGTTCTTATACTGTATTATTTAGGAAATAACAAGAAAAAAGTCTGCACAGCAGAAACATAATTTTTTTTTAAATATTTTTGATCCATGGTGGGTTGAATCCACAGATGTGGAACCTACGGATACAGGGGGCTGATGGGTATGGACTAAAGACCACTCAGCATTATCCCCTTCTAGAATGGACCTTGCCCAATGGGAGTTCCTTGCCTAGGAAGCCACCACTGGAGATAGATCTTGGCCAATGACTGAATAGAATGTGCTTCAAGATGGGATCGACTCTATAAAACAATTTCTGCTCCAGGGCTTCCTTGTGGGGCCAGAGTGAGCTAGTCTATAGCTAAAGTCATATTCTTACTTACCTTTTTTCTCCTGCCTCATCCTACCTTTCTCCCTCCCCTTCTCTCAGAGCACTCCCCCAGTAAATCACTGGCTTTCCTAAGGCCCCATCTCACGCCCTGCTTCTATGGAACCCAATCTGAAAACCACCACACTGAATTGACCCTACAAAAAATAAAATTCACTTACTACTGTTTCATAATTTACATTGTATTTTTTCCTAACTAATAAAAATAGAAAACATTAAATATTTAAATAGGAAACAGCACATTTTCTATACTGAATCTAGAAGGGTGTATCCACTTAAATTATTTTTCAGAGTGGCTTTTTCAAAGCAGAGCCCCCTAAATAAAACATTGAAGTGCTCTGCTTTTTCTGTAATCATATTGTATAACCAATGTAACATGAGCATTTAAACTTACAGCTAAGATAGCCTCAGTAGGAAAATGGTTACTCTGATACAACAACTCTGATTATTTGAAGGGGGCCCTATTACCAGCTCCATGGGAAGATTACAGGCGAAAACCCCTCTCACTCTCCCTGTAAGATGAGCAGCCAGCCAAACAGCTTCACCTATCCACCTAAGCCTTCATAGACGAATTTTAATCTGCCTAAAACAAAACTGAAACCTTTCACTGTGGAAGACATTGCTTTTATTTTACTAGCAGCATAAGTGAATCTTATCTAATCTACTCTTAAATCTTAATCCAGTGTTTTAAAACTACCAGAAGTTTCTTCCTTATGTCTACCCTAAATTTCCTATAACCAACAGTTTTGTTGTAGATTTTGCCAATAGGTAACAGACTCTATTTCTTATCTAAAATACTTTAAATGTCTACACATTTCCTTATGGGTCCCAACTTTCTGAGAAACCAGTATATCAGGCTATTTACTAACTTTTAGGGCATCTGATCATGTCTATTCTCTCTTTGAAATTAGAAAACATAAACAAATTGGATATTGCTCAGTGTTCAAATAATAGTAGAGATCAGGCTTAAGAAATAAAGTCACTTTATAAGCAAAATGTGGTATATACATACACTGGAATGTTATTCAGCTATAAAAAGGAAGGAAATACTGACATATGCTACAACATAGCTGAAACTTAAGAGCATTATATTAAGTGAAATAAGCCAGTCACCAAAAGACAAATACTGTATTATTCTACTTACATAAAGTACTTAGAGTAGTCAAAATCATAGAGACAGAAAGTAGAATGGTGGTTGCTAGCAACTTGGAGAAGGGAGGAATGGGAAATTATCATTTAATGGGTACAGAGGTTTAGTTTTACAAGATGACAGATGTTATAGCGATGGATGGTGGTGATGGTTGCATGACATTATGAATGTATTTAATACCACTGAACTGTACACTAAAAAATGGTTAATATGGAAAATTTTGTGTTATGTGTATGTTACCACAATAGAAAAAAATTGAAAAAATTAAACAGAAAAAAATAAAATAAAATCACTATAAAGATAAATCATTCAGCATTATTGATATTGTTCTTTTGCTCTTAACAGTTTGTCTTTTATGCAGATTGCATTTTGGCTCTCTACTATTTTCTTCCTCTCTACTTTCTCCATTGAACTTCACCATTTTTTGTCTGTCTATCTCATCAAAGTCACATCTGCCGTTCCAAAGGCACTAACGATGATTTTCAATTAGGCATCACATTCAAATTTAAATAAGGAAGAAACTTTCCCTCCTTCAACACGACCCTTGAGAACAGTTGCCAAGTGACCCCATCCAGTGTCCACTTGGACCAGCGTCTCTTACGTAGAGTCACACATTGTAATCACCTGTGGATCTTTGTGAAAATACGCATGCCTGGGACACAGCCCTGTGGCTTGTCAATCTAAACAAGGTGGAACCTGGCCAGTTTATTCAGAAGCACCATGGGTAATAATAACACTTAAAATTATTGAGAGTTTATCAAATGCCAAGCACTATACTAAATGCTTGATTATGATTCTGATGATTACCTTTACTTAACAACTATTTCCTTAACTATTCACAAACCCTAAATTACCTTTGTAGCAAAGATCAATAACCTTGGAGTCCATGATCAAGCTTAGAAGTCCATCAGTCTCTTCCTGTTGTAGGCAACATTGTATGTGTGTGTGTGTGTGTGTGAGAGAGAGAGAGAGAGAGAGAGAGAGAGAGAGAAAGGGAGAAATTTTCCTGGAACAAAGATCCATCATAACTTTCATTGTTTCCTCAAAAAGTTCTCTGACACAAAAATAGATTAAGAAGAACTGCTTAGAATAAAATTCTCCTAGCACTATATATTTGCCCAACATTTATTCATTCATTCCCCAAATATTTATTGAGCATCTATTACAAGCAAATGCACTTTCAAAGTTTGAGAATATTAGTGAACAAAACAAAGCCCATGTCTTCATGGAAGCTTATATTTTAGAGGAATAAACAACAAATATATAGTATATAAAATAATTCTTTAGCTCAAAGCATAATTTCTTAAATTACTGATACAAATTGCACAATCTACTGAGGGGCAATTGAGACCCAAACCCAAAGCTAATTCTAAAACCCATACTATTTCCACCATTTCTTGCTGTTTTCAAATACAACACATTTTATTATGACAAAATTTTATCTATCATCTGTTACCACTCACAGCAAATAGTAGAATAAATAAATAGCATTTTCAGTTTTATAAAATGTTATGTAGAGTTTGGTGATCCAAAAGCGTTTTCAAAAAGGTCCAAATAGTCATGTTTTATGTCTCTAAATTCCATAAGAAAATATGGAAGCTAGTAGGTATTGAAAGTTTTGTGGTGATGTTGTCATACATTTTACTTCTACATATGCTATAAACCCCAGAATACATTACCAATAGTTTTGCTTTAAACAGTCAAATATCTTTTGAAGATAATTAAATAATATTTTTAAATCTTCTATCTAATCACATAGTTACAATTTCTGGTGCTATTCATTTCTCTATGTAGATCCACATTTCCATCTAGTTTCATTTTCCTTTTGTCTGAAGAACTTCCTTTAACATCTTTCAGTGATGGTAGGTCCGCTTGCAATTAATTCTTTCTTTTAGCTTTTGTATGTCTGAGAAATCTTTATTTCGCCTTCATTTTTAAAAGATAGTTTGTTATGAAATTCTAGTTTAACTGTGTTTTGCTTTACTTTGTATTGTCGTTTGCCTTTCCACAGTGTAAAGATTGCTGCACTGTATTATGGTTTGCATTGTTTCCTATGAGAAGTCTGCTGTAATTATTTGTTGCTCTTTCTCTGAAATGCAGATCTTTTTCCTCTGGCTGCTTTTTTAATTTTCTTTTTTCACTGGTTTATAAAAGTCTGTTTTTGATATGCTTTTTAAAAATTTGTGATTTGTTACAGTGTGGTTTTCTTTGTGCTTCTTGTGTTGGGCTTCTTAGACCAGTAAGTTTATCCTTTTCATGAATTTGAAGAATTTTCACCTATCAATAATCACTCTAAATCTAAATGATTAAATTCTCCAATCAAATGACACAGAATAACTAAATGGATCTTTAAAAAAATGATCCAACTGTAAGCTGCCTACAAAAGACTCACTTTAGCCTTAAGAATACATATAGACTGAGAGTAAAGTGATAGGAAAAGGTATGTCAAGAAAATGACAACTAAAAGAGAGTAGGGATGGCTATACTTAGACAAAATAGGCTGTAAGTCAAAAACAGTAAAAAGAGACACAGAAGGTCATTATATAATGATAAAGGGATCAATTCATCAAGAGGCTGTAACAGTTGTAAGTATATGTACCCAACACTGGAGCACCTAAATATATAAAGCAAATATTAATAGATCTGAAGGGTGTGATAGATTACAATACAATAATATTTAATACTGTACTTTCAACAATGGGTAGATCATCCAGACAGAAAATCAATAGGGAAACAGTGGACTTAAATAACACTTGAAACTAAATGGACCAAGCAGATATATACAGACTATTCCATCCAACAGCAACAGAATACACATTTTTCTCAAGTGCACATGGAACATTCTCCAGGATATATCACATATTAGGCCACAAGACCAAGTCTTAGCAAATGCAAGAAAACTGAAATCATGTCAAGCACCTTTTTTGACCATAATGGAATGAAACTAGAATTCAATAACAGGAGGGATTTTAGTAAATTCACAATTACATGGAAATTAAACAACATGCTCCTGATCAATGGGTCAAAGAATAAATTGAAAGAAAAATTTAAACATATCTTGAGACA
>NW_012154507.1:8292473-8335519 GCF_000956105.1 Propithecus coquereli | reverse complement strand
TCATTGTATGCCTAGTAATTTTTTATTGAAGTGACTTTTATCTTATTGGGTTCTGGATTTTTGTGTATTTCTATAAATATTCTTGAGCTCTATTCTGGAACAGAGTTAAATTCCTTGGAAACAGTTTGTACAATTCTTGCTTTTAAGTTTCATTAGGCTGGGACAGAGCAGCTTTTAGTCTAGGGATAATTACTCCCCACTACTGAGGCAAGAACGCTCTGAGTACCTGATGCCCCATGTATTATGAGGCTTCTCCTCTGGCTGGTGAGAGGCAGAATTACTCCCAGTTTAGTGTGAGTTCCACCTTTTGGGTGGTTTTCTCCTTGCCCTCATGTAGTTTTGCAGATGCATGCAACTGAAAACTTGAGGAGAACCTCTGCACATCTCTGGAGCGCACACATTCTCTCTCTCTCCATTCTCTGTGCAGTTCTTTCCTCTCCAATACTCTGTCCTGTGAACTCCAGCCGTCTTGACTTCTCCAGACTCCCAGCTCCACATCCTCAACTGAGAGAAACCACTAATCTGTGCTTGGGCTCCCCCTTCCTTCCCTGATGCCTGGACCTTCTCTCATGGCAGTAAGCTGGGTAACCACAGGGGCTCCCCTCATTGGTTTCCCATCTCTGGGGTTAATCTCCTTTGCTGCTGTCTGATGTTCAATGTCTCGAAAACTGTTGTTTCATGTATTTCACATATGTTTGGGGTTTAATGTTTGTTGTTACAGCAAGTGGGTAAATCCAGTTCTTGCAACTCCATCTTGGTCAGAAGCAGAAGTCTCTTTAACTATAATCCAAATATTTTTTAAATTAAAAGTTATGATAAAATTTATCCAGACAAGCAATTTTGAAGAACTCAAGTTCAATATAGAAGAAACATCTATTAATATAAATAAAGTCAGTGATAAAATTCTCCTCCCTGTTGGTGGATCACTCCCATAGCAGTGGTATATCACTGTTAATAAGGTTAAACATGCACACGGTGGCCTTGGCTTCAGATGAACTTTAGTCCAGTCCAAACTCTGTTACTTACTGACAAGTTATATGTAACCTTGAGTAAATGACTCAACCTCTGTATGCTTCATTTTTCATATGTAGAATGGAAATACTCATAGTACATAAGACATAGGGTTGTTGTATTAAACGAGAAATGCACAACTACTCACCAAAATAGTTTCTATATATGGGCTCAATAAATTGTAGGTTCTATTAACATCGTATGACCTGCATATTTACCACACATTTAATCCACTGAATTAAATGTCAATTATTAATGTATACATTAGTCCCTTTTATCATCCAGAAAGAAAATGTGATTAAACTAAAATTAGCACAACTATTCATATCCTTCAAAGCATTTAGTTTTTTACAGTCTGTTCCCTAAAATAAAATGTGAAAGTCACCAGATATCTCAAAGTTATAACCTTTTCAACATTTATTCAACTCATCTCTAATTTTCCACCCCCTTCTTTCTCTTTCATCTTCAACTTTATTATTTTCTAGTCCCTTTGAATTCATGATAGGGCCTGCTGAGTCCTATGTACAGTCCAGAATTAGGGTTTTATACCAAAAGAAAAATGGATTTTTGTAGCAACCCACTCAGGCTGCTAGAAACATCTGGTGGGAGCTGTTTGGATGTTGGATGTTGAATTTCTTTGGCTGTTAAGATTTTAAACATCCTTTCATCTAGCTTGAAATATCTTTGAATATGACAGTATTTTTAATATTATTCATATCTGACAGGACCTTATAGCTCATAAATATATTAAAATGTTATTCAATTAAATTCTAGTTATTTCTCATGGCCTTATCTGGCATTACCATCCCAGCTTTTAAGGTCATCCTACTAACAAGCACTTTGTATCTGCTATAAAGCTGTCCGGAATAAAGGATAGAAATATTCGCTCTGGAGTCAAACCATGGCTACATGCCAATCACTACTTGTGTCAGCTTGGACAAGTCACTTATACTTTGTAGGGCTCAATTTCCTTACTATAATATAAAGAAGAAATAACAGTTCCTATAATGGTATCTTATGGCATTGTTGCAGAGATTAAATAAGAAAAGCGCCTAAAATGCTGCCTGGCACATAACATGTGCTCAATAATTTTACACGACTACTATTACTACTACTATTATGATGATTTTCAACTTATAATATATAGTTTTTTATATACATTTGCTATTTGTGCTCCTTGACAGCAAATTTTTTTATATCAACCAGTAACTGGTTCGTCACTTTCAGGCCCATGTGACTTTCACATACATTCCATAAATACAAGTTGAATTAAGCACTTAGGTTGATTCTTTGGATCCTAGTTCACTTAGGCATATGCTGATTTACATAGTTTTAATGCTCCACTTTCAGCTTGCTTCACTAGTTAATTTTACCAACATAACACCTAATGGGCAAAGGAGTTCCCCCTTTGGTTTCCCACAGGCTGACAGGATCTTCCCTCACCGCGGCTCTCTAACTCTCCTATCCACTGGGTGCTGTCACCCACCTTCTCTCAGGTACAGCCCTCTGCTCTGGGCCCTACCCCTTGATATGGCTGATGGAGCCCCATTCTTCAGTACCAAGTGTCCCAATTACTGATGCCTTGTGCCAACTTTCCTGGCTGCCTCAATTGGGTGTGCGACCTGCTGTATCAGTCTGGACTTGAACCCCACATTTATGTGGATCCATCTAGACCCATTGCCTCAGTCCTAGAATTATAATTGCCTGAAACATAGCAATAGTATACAGCTTTATATTTTACAAAGTGCTTTCAAGAACATTTACTTATTTGATCCTTCTAGAAGACAGAAAGGACTCATGTTGTTATTCTTAATATGGACTAGGAGAGATTAGAAAAGGTCAGAGAGGTAGTAACTATTAGAGCTGAGACTGGAACAAGGATTTACAGGGTGAGTGTGTTGTATTAGCATCAAGACAAAGGAAACAAAGGCCTGAGACGGTGCTGAATCCCAGAGAAACAAACCAAACATGAGCAGCCAACCTCGCCTGGTTGGTGTGAGGGATGATCCTCTTTAGGAGTGAGGACCTTGAGCATGAACATGGAAGGCTTCATCTCTAACACTGGCCTTCGAGTGCCTCTCGAAGCACTGATTCCATAAAGCCTAGATTTTAAAGCAGACGTTAGATTTCCAAGAATCTTTCTCAATCAGGGTTTCACTAGAGAAGTGAGCTCTACAGAAAATTATCTGAGTGATTATTATCTCAATTCTTCCAAGAATGGGACAAAGCTAGTATCAGTCTAGATGCATAGGCAAGAAGTTAATTTATTGTATACAACGAATGCCTTAGAACATTAGGCTTAATTCTTCTGTGGAACTGTGGTTGAGAAGAGCTAAATGAGTATGAGAGAGTGAACACTAGACCTACTATTTGAAACAACAAACTCCACCTGAAATAACTATTTCCTTTTAAGATTTAGAACAAAATACAGAGTGGAATAAAGGAATCCTCTAAGAAATAGGTAACCAATAGCCAGTTTTAGCTCCTTATCCAGCAGTAATCCTCCATTTGGGATGTCAGTCTCTCTTTTTTTTTTTTTTTCGAGACCAGGTCTCACTCTGTTGACCAGGCTGGAGTGCAATGGCGTAAGCCTAGCTCACAGCAACCTCAAATTCCTGGGCTCAAGTGATCCTCCTGCCACAGCCTCCTGAATAGGCACACACCCCCATGCCTGGCTAATCTTTTTTTCTTTTGTAGAGACGGGGTCTCCAATTCTCACTATGTTGCTCAGGCTGCTCTTGAACTCCTGGCTTCAAGCCATCTCCCACCCTGGTCTTCCAAAGGGTATCAGTCTTAATAAGGGCAATTCCTTAAGGTTAAATCCTATATGTATCAATGTGGCAAAAAAAATAATTTAAAAAATAATAACCTCAAACTACATGTCTGTTGAAGCCATATGGTTCATTGTGTGGAAAGTGGGGAACAGAATATGAATGGATTAGCACCTTCTAGCCCTCCCTGGCGGGAGAACATCTCCAGGGCATGTTCTCCAGGCAGTAGGCTGGCCAGAACAGCTCAGTGTATGAACAAGAGTACCTCCAGATGTCAAGGCAGGTGACTAACTTTGGAACCAGGCTGATCGAATCAGGCCAGAGAGCTTTTTCTGCAAAGTATTTTCAGAGATTTGTGGAAGATGTTTCCAGAGGCTGGGAAACTGCTCCCTATTGACTCCAACAGGGAAACTCTGACTTACAAGCCCTATTTTGACTATAGATTGGTGATCCAGGGCCATCTGGCAATAAGAACAAACCAAGCAGGACTTTTCTGAACTCACAAACCACCTCCAAGCCGAGGAAACAAGTCTTTCTTTGCCATTAATACATCTGTTAGTGAAAATTAAAAGCAAAAGGAAATACAACCAGCTTGATTCAAGAGAACAAATTCAGGGGAATTTCACCTCTCATTTATTTCCTTCCATAACCTCTTTCAGTACTTTAGACATTTACTTGTGGGTGAGGTAAAGAAGGAAATGCCCTTCGAGAGAAAAAAAAAAATTGAACTTAGAAAGGAAGCATAAAGGCCTCAGGAAACAGATCTCTAAGGAAACAGAATAGAATATTATTTGAATAAATTGGCTTCATCAAGATTAATTCTGTTTATTAACAAGCAGAATTGTTATAAAAGCTAAATAAGCAGTGGTCTGTGTCTAATTAGGACAAATAACTGTCTGGGAAAACATGGAACCAGGAACCAGAGTGAAAGTTGCCCTCAAAGTAAGGAGGGGAGAAAGTCCCTCTGGCAGAGCTGTTCAATGCAAAGACCTGAGTGGGACAGAGTTTGGACATCTGTCCCCTCCAAATCTCATGTTGAAATTTGATCCCCAGTGTTGGAGGGGGGCCCAATAAGAGGTGTTTGGGTCATGGGGGAGGATCTCTCATGGCTCGGTGCACTCCCCATGGCAATGAGTGAGTTCTCGCGGTGTTGGTTCACATGAGAGCTGGTTGTTTAAAACAGCCTGGCACTTGCTCTCTTGCTCCTTCTCTCACCACATGACACGCCTGCTCCCCCTTCACCTTCCACCATGAAAGCTCTCTGGGGTCCTCACCAGAAGCAAATGCTGTTGCCATGCTTCTTGTACAGCCTGCAGAGCCGTGAGCCCAATAAACCTCTTTTCACTGTAAATTACCCGGTCTGAAGTATTCCTTTATAACAACACAAAACAAACTAAGACAGGGGATTAAACATAGTTTTACTTCAGACAAATTCTCCATTTGTTCTCCCTTTTAGAAAAAATTAAAATACATTTGCAAGAGCAAAATGAGTGTGGAATTTTACATGTAAACACTACCTAATCCGTTTATGAAAGTAACAATAGCTGATACTTCATCTCCACCAGGTGCCATGGGAAGTGCGTTGTGAATTCTCTCTCCTGTAGTCCACACTACAACCCCAGAGGAAAGTACTGATATTGTCTCTTTTCGCTGAATTAATTGGTCCAAAAATTAGAAGATCACAAAACCAGACCACATTATATTAATTGATATTTCCAGTCCTACCATCTGATACCAATACTCACCTTCCTATCTCCAGCCTGGCTGCCTCTCCACCCATCCTACATGTACCCAAAAAGAAATCTTTTGCAGTGAAGTGAATTGTCCACTGTGACAATGTTTGGGCTGGGAACATCCCTCAGAATTTCAACCTTTATGATCAAATTGCTATTTCCCTTTTTCTTTCTCATTAGAATATCAGAAGAACAATCAAGCATGTGATTTTTTATTTGTATCACAGGTCCTAAACCATCAGCTTTTAACATGCAAGGTAAAACCTTAAAGGATTATTTTTACCACAGTAACATTTGTTAAGAGTTTACTTTCTTTAATACTGTAAATTAAGTGAGAATTTATTGCCATCCTCCTCCCCATGCATGATTAAACCAATCTTATAAAAACCAGATTGTTCCTGGAATGTCCATGACTTACGAAGCTAAAGATGTCACCGTCTTCATGAGGAACATTTCATCCACAATTTATAGAGAGCAAGGCTATGTTTATTCCAGTCAGGTTTCACCAATCCATTTAAAACTTTCTAATTTCACTTCTTGGTAATTATTCCCCCAGCATTTCCTGTAACTGTGCCTTATCTGATTCTTTCACCCCAGAACGTTATTTTTATTACAGTGTAAAACAGAAAACATTTTTGAATTATAATTGGAAGTCCTGACTGGTTTCCCATTTGATGCTGAATAATTTAATCCTGGCTAATTAGGCGTGTGGAACCCTCAACATACCCTGCAGAAAGGCTTGCCCTGACTTCTGGTGTTGTTTCTGGAATACAGCTAATTGTCAGAAGCCATGTGCAGGGATAATGAGCACATCCTTGCCTCTCTTGGCCTCAGGAGGGAAACTGGAGATTTCTGAAGTGGTATTTAGATGAGCTATGATGCTTTTTCATGTTCCAAATTATAAAATGGAACATCCTGAAAGCAACTGGACCATCAGTCTTACCCACTCTCAGTTCAAAGGAAATTTGGCTGCCTCCAGACTCTTACTTTGGGATTTTCCAGGAAACAGAATGTTAACCCTAAGCCACTTTTCACTTTTTTTTTATTTAAGAAAAATGGGCAATTACCTTCGTCCTGTAGCCTTCCCAAACTCGAGTTTATTCTTCTGAAGATTTAAGTAGAGTTACAAGGTGAAGATTTGTACCTGTGCTAATTAGCCATTCCTACTTCAGTTTGAGGGCTTAAGCTATAAAAAGACAAAGGAGACCGATAAGAAGAAGAGTACTTCTGGAATCCTTATAGAAGTGCTTCTTTGACAAATGTAAATTTTCAGGCTGAAAAATCACATCCATCCTTAAATATATTGTCATCAGAATCTGACAGCACTGCAAGTACTTTCTGCCTATATTCATTTTATTAAACGTTGACTTCATATCATCAACCATTTTCATCTTTTAGAAAAGTTTCATCTGTTCCTAAAAGAAAAAAGAAAGCTGTCAACATAATTTTAATTCTTTTTCTGACACATCTTTTTATGTTTTCATATTTGCATTTTTTTCTTTTTCACATTATTTGGTCTATTATATGAAAGAATCTCCTTTCAAGTACTAATAACAGAAAATTCAGGAGGACATCAAATTCAATTCGTTTTATTTTATTTTATTTTTAAGGATGAAATGTATCCAAGCAATCAGATTTATAGAGCTGAAAAGGAGCTTTAAGATCCTTCTACATTTGAGAGCACAAACTGAAAGTCCTGCTCAGAATGCAACCCCCAGAGGGACTTTTGTTTGGCTGCTCTGCAAAGCCAGCAGTCTTTTTAAAGGCCGTGTCAGGGCAGGTACCAGCTTCGACCACAATCCAGGCAATTTTGCACCTGTTGTATTACACTCCCGCAACTTCACCCATTTACACTAACCTCTTTGCACACAGGTAGGTTTGACCAACAGCTTCATTTCTTAGTAAATGGCACGGAAGCCCAAAGAGACAAATAATCCACCCATCACCCTGGTTAGTGGCAATACCATGACCCTGGTTCATTGCAGTACCAACGGCTAGAACCAAAGACTCTCAACCACCAAGCCACTCTTCTCTCCACTGTCCTATATCCTTCGCCACAGTTAAGGAACTGAAAGATTTGCTGAATTTTTATTATGCATTTCAGTGCTGAATTTTTATTATGCATTTCAGGGACCCTGACATCCATTCCTACACACAAAGAAGTTGCCAGGTAGTTGGCAGTTGAATAAAAACTGGAAAATTTAGAAGCTGTCAAAGGCCAAAGATTTATTTCTTCATATAAGCTCTGTGACTGAGGCTCTCTTACTAAACCTCCCTCCAGTCTTTGGCTGACAGTTATTATTTGTAGAGCAATTAGTATGTGCCAGCATCCTGCAAAGCACTTTACACTTAATCCTTTCATATTATCTCACTTAATCCTCACTCTCCTAGGAAGCAGGTCTTGCTTTACACATAAGCAAACTGAGGTATGTAGACCAATAAATCTCCTAGAGTCACATAGCTAATAAATGACCACAGCAGAACTTTATTTGAAACGAGAACCCACTATACTATTAGCACCAGTAAGCAACATCTCCTCCACATAGTCAAATCCAAGAAAAATATACTGAAAATAATTTTTACCCTATTTGTGCCTTTTATCTTGGCCTATACTTGATCAAACAAAGAAAATATGTTACTAGCATTCCCCCAAAGCTCAAAACTTTATCATTGAACCAGGTTATGACTTTCCTTAAAAGTTCCTCAAAGAAAAGACTGATGGTACATTCCAATAGTTGAACCCTTTAGGATTCCGGCCTAAATTCATTACACTGATTCTTATTATGATTTCAGTAGAATAGGGAGTAACTATTCACCACCTACCAGACTATACCCTTTTCTATTCCCTTCCCTTTTTTTACTTTTCTCACAAGTTAAATAACTCCAAATCATTCAGGTTTTAGTCAAAGAGCTCATTTCCAATAGCGTAAGCACATCTACCGATCTTTCCTAAATAAATGGTCTTCTAACTAGGGTATGTGTGTGCAAAAACGTTCCCTTAGGCTCTCTGACAGTCCCACGGGAGTCAATTTCCAGATTCTCAGATACTGTATATTCTCCTTCCTAAAAATGATCTTCCTGAGAACAAATGTACTCAGGGTGCCATGCTGCTTCTCTGTTCCTTGCTCCTTTGTCACAATAGCCTTTTTCCTATTTTGTGAAAGAAAGGCAGACCTCACCCACGCTGGGTCTTACAGCCGTGTATCACCCAGCAATGTAGAAACCTTGGGGGCAACAAAGGGACAATTCAAAACATTGCTGCTGGTCTTGCTGTTGAGAAAATGAGTGACTCTCTAACTGCGTTATGTATCCTTTGTAAATCAACTTATTGCTTTTAATCTAGTTAGATAAAGACTGAGTCAAATGATCTGCTGATCAAAAAAAAAGCTATATTTTTCCTATTCTAATGAAAGATCACTAGGTGATTTTTCTTTTTTTTTTGGCATCGAACTTGAAGTGAGTCCAGAGAATTAACTGGCACTGAAATAACAAAACTTTCCATTTATTTGTTTATGAACAAGGTTTCTCAGTGTTAAAAAATATTTAAAAAAATAGATATGACATTGATATTAACTCTTTCATTCTAGCAATATTCATCCACAGATATAAGAACTAACTTTAAAAACTTCTATCTCCTTAAGAGATGCATATCCAATTAATTTTACTTTTTATATTTAATGATTCCCCCAACCTGTAATGATAATCCATACAGAAAAAAATTTTAACACTTTGAAACTTATGGTGAGAGAAATATATTAAGATAAATTCAACTTCAATGTAAATTGGTATTGGTATTGATACTCTTAAATTGTATTAGATATATTTAAGAGGAATGCAACAAAATAAAATAAAATAATTTAAAGAGGAACGCAATAGTTATATTCCAAAATGCCCATATTTATAATATGTGGTAAGTCACACTGCTGTGGACTAAATGTAAGTTACACTGAATGTAAGTTAGACTGCTACGGACTGAATTTGGTGTCACCCCAAAATTCATATGTTGAAGCTTTAATCCCTAATGTGAATGTACCTGAAGGTGAGGCCTTTGGGAAGTAATTAAGTTTAGGTGAGGTTATGAGGGTAGAGCCCCCATGATAGGATTAGTGCCCTTATAAGAAGAGGAGGAAATCAGAGCCCTCTCTTTCCTCCATGTGAGGATACAGCAAGAGAGCAGCCATTTGCGAAATCAGGAAGAGAGCCCTCGGACACTGAATCTGCCAGCACCTTGATCTTGGACCTCTCAGCCTCCAGAACTGTGGGAAATAAATGTTTGTTGTTTAAGCCACGCAGTCCATGATATTTTGTTATAGCAGCCCAAACTGACTAAGACATATACCATTTGCATCTACTTAAACTTATTTTGAAACTTTCAGAAGTTAAAAATATGGGAAGAAATGTTTCACTTTTCAAAATTCTTTGGAGGTACACAAGGAGAAAAATTAAAGGCAATGTCTGTGAACCAACTTCAAAGCTCTTTTTACCCTTCTTCATATTTACTCCTATAGCCTTGTCGTTATTCCTATGGCCTAGATTGAATGGTCTTTATAGAATATCCTAAAAGTTCACAATGTCTTGATTAAATCTTAGCCCAGTGCTGCATCTAAAAGAATTACATTGTGATTTCTACATCTTTTTTTACTTTTTGTTTCAACATCTCAAACTCACACTTTTTTTTTTATTATTTCAGCATATTATGGGGTACGGATGTTCAGGTTACGTGTGCTGCCCTTGGTTCCCCCCTCCACAAGTCCATGTTTCAAATATGTCCATCCTTTGGGTAGTGCGCATTATACTCCTTGTGTATCAAACTCACACTTTTTAAGAGAGAGTTCTACTTCCTCACTGGCTCACAAATCCTTTACTATCATAGGCATGCTTAACCAGTGTGGAAGCATGATATTATTTGCCACATGAAGATAAAATTTGCAGAGAACTTGGGGAGAACAGAAAACTTTCACTCTTTAGTCCTCTCGCCATTCACTGCTAATGAATACTTTAAGGCAGGATGGCTTAGAGTAACCAGATATCCATGAATAGCTTTCCTTTGTGTCTTTTTTTCCTAGTGTCAAACAAATTTGTCTGCAAACCTTGAGCCCAATTAAATCTTCCTGTAAATAAGAGGTAAGTGGGAAAGGAAAAGAAAGTCAGCCTCCCCCATCTGGTATATAAAATCAATATTTTAATATTTTTTAGATTTGACATGGGGAGCCAAAGAGTCTAGTCATGGCATGACTTGAGATTCTTTAAAAACAAGATTAGAACCTCAAAGTACCAAGGTTGCCACCCATATATCCTGTCAAAGGGTATGGGCAGTGACTATATTCCAGCGATTCCCTAAGAATGGATCTGTTGATTGTTGGCAAGGACTTGGGGAAATATTTTAAATCTGGAGCTTAGGTCTTTCTCAAAGCCTCTCTCTCTGAACAACCTTCAGCCTCTGGAAGTTGGTTGACCTCATGTGGTCAAAAAATCTCCTAAGATCCTGTCTGACAAATGGTGTTTCTTTTTCCTCACCCAGGACAGTGTGGGCTACAGCCTGCAAAGAGGATGGGCCTTATTGCCCCAATGCCTGCTCTTTTTACTAGTGGTCCCACTCAGGTGAGGGTATATCTAATTACAAAGCCATTGAAAGAAATGTTCTTCTGAAGATATTGATGAGAGACACTCAATGTGCATTTGGGAGCCTCGAGGTTCAAGAGCTTCAGTGAAAAATACAAAAGGAAGAAGAAAAAGAATAAGAAGAAGAGGAATAGGATGAGGAGGAGGAGGAAGAGGAGGATGAAGAAGAAAGGGAGAAAGAAATGTCCCCAGTCTCAAAGAGCACACTATCTAGCTGGGAAAGCAAGATAACAGTAGACAGCACGTTCAAGTAAAAGATACTGTTTAGATGCTTAGTCATCTGAGAATGACTCTGAAGTCATGATCTCATCTGACTCATGAGAGTCAGATAGAGTCTCTAGACATAGCAGGGAATGACAATCAGCAAATTTCTTAATTAGGATACTTCTTAACCTTCTAGAGTCAATTTTAATTTTGTTCGTACAATCAAGAATTCTTGCTACTTGCTAAATACAGAAATACCTATGAACAAATGTGAGTGAATTTCTCCCAACACGTTTGCATTTCACTATCTCGCATTTCACCACAGGGACCCAGGTTCAGTGAATGACATGCTGTGATTCCCACAAGTAAGGTATAGGGTAGAAGTGAAGCTAGAATTTTTCCTTCCAGATAAATGTGAAATTAAAATCCTGATTCATGGATTTGCTAATTGAACTTCCTGCTGTGGACATAGGACATTCTTGGCAGTAAGAGTAAGGAACTGTTTCAGAGGGCTGAAATTACCTTATTTTTTTTTTAACTACTTCAATATGCCTGTCTTTGAAGAGTGATTAGACATAAAAGAATGTGAGTGGGAGTTAATTCAAGAAGGAGGTAAAGGAGGAAAATGGTTGTTTAAATGTGATAGGTGCCCCTCAAATGAGAATAAATTAGAAGGGGAGTTTATCTACAATGATGGATCTCTCTGCTCCTGAAACCCAAGAAGTCCTTAAGCGGCAAGGAGTTTGCTCCTTGTTTCCATCATGGCATGGACAGTAATGTCAGCCCTGGCCAACTCCAGCTGTTTGAGCTCTCCCTTATTTGCCAGCCCACATCCTGCTAGGCAGTAGGATTTGGAAATTACAGAAATTGTCTATGTCCCAGGGCAGAAGCACAGGGCTGGTCTGGAGCAGAGCCACTCTGGCAGGCCACTCCCTCTCTACCCTTCCCAGTGTTTGCACAAACGTCTTAAGTATCTGATTTTCTCCATTCTCTTCCTCTCCATTCTAAACTCTGAACTTCAGCTAGCTGGCTGGGTCCCAATTCGTGATCTAATTCCTATAAACCCTATCTCTAGTACAAAGTAAATGCTCAATAAATATTTGTTGAATTTATAAATAATTAGTCCCATTTCCATCTCTTTCTTATCTTGGTTTTCTGAAAATTTAGCGCAGCACTTTCAAAGCTATTTCCCCATTCCACATCCCCTGGATCTGTTACCTTTTCTACTAGACTCTCAATGTCTGCTGGAACTTGACCAGATTTGCTGCCCATTTGGTCTTGATTTCCCATGGCTGGCCCCTTCTTAGGAATGCTCCCTTACTGATACCCCACTAACGCTGTCATTCTCCACCTCTAAACTCAGTTTCCCCTTTTATTCCCAGCATGTCTACAGAGAGCATCATCTCGTCAAATCATGCTAACTTAACATTTCCAAAGTCTATTCTGTTTTCTGGAATGCTAATTCTGTGGGGTGTTGATAGATGTTACCAGGAAAAAAAAAATCTGTAAGCAAGTAATGTGTGGAAACACCACGTATTACCTTCCCATCTTAGAGAGTCACATCATTAAGAAGTTCTGACAAGGGGGGTCGGGGTGAGGGATGGCAAAAATTTATCTACATAGGATTTCCAAACTTATTTCAACATGGGCCCCTTTGCAATATGATGTCTATAAACATTGCATAGAGCTTTATCTACTGCAACACACTTTGTAATACACTGATATAGCTACATTCTGGGGGAAAATTCTGAAATTGAAAGTGGAGGCCACACCAGCAAGAGTTATCAGTATACTGATGAGTATACGTTAAGAAAGACTGGGAACAAGGAGAGTCTGGTGCTTGATCTCGAGAAAGCAATGCATACAACTGGGGAAGCGAGAGCAAGAGCTACTTTCAGGGTGGTGAGATCCCGAAACAGTAAGTCTGAAACCTCTTCAAATTGGCAGTAAACACTGGAAAGGAGGAGACTCTTATGGGACATGTTGTATCCAAAAGTACTGTTTCGAGGTAAGTATTCTCAGGAGTGGGGTCCCCGCTGACGGTGAACATGATCAGGAAAGAGGGGAGCCATACTACAGTTGGTGGAGTTCTTTTAAAAAAGAAAAAAATTCTTTTCTTAGATTAAAAAAAAATGTCTATTCTAGAGTCAGCAGTCATAGCTTATTGCCTAAAAAATAAGCTTCTTTTTAAATTCCTGGTTCCCTCTGAGTCTAATTTTTCACATTCTGATTAAATACTTCTCTATCTGCTCTTGCCCTTAAGAAATC
This sequence comes from Propithecus coquereli, assembly GCF_000956105.1. Taxonomy (NCBI): domain Eukaryota; kingdom Metazoa; phylum Chordata; class Mammalia; order Primates; family Indriidae; genus Propithecus; species Propithecus coquereli. The sequence goes on along the minus strand of NW_012154507.1, from coordinate 8,321,910 downwards.
ATCCTACAACTAAAATACTACTTAAAAGAAAATGGTGTCCAGACTTGATATTTACCTTCCTGATTTTACCTATAATATAAGCACATTTATCTCTCCAGGGATTTGTAGTGTAAACTGAATAAATCTCTCACTTTAATAATACAGCCCCACGGTAACTTAAATCTCAGCTATTTCTGAAACATCATATTGGTAAAGTAATCCTACCACACATGGTTTTCCTTTTCACACATATGCCCAAATAAGATGTACCCACTAAATTGTACCCCAGGCACAGAACAGCAGTCTGTTATTATTAAGAAATGCTGCAAAGATACCTGCTCTGCCAAGTGCTTGCATATTTAAATTTCTAAAAGCCCAAGATGACAGCCTATCTGTTGTGTGTCTGGAGATAAAAGCACCTACGTTCCTCATAACCAGGCGCTAAGCAGCATGGAACGTGAGTGATGCTAATCCCCGGCTAGCCTTTTTGCCTTCATAATTGGGGTGCCATTGTGTCTGAGAAAAGAAGTAGGATTAATTTCCTATAAGACACGAATAACAATCTTTCTGTAATTCCTTCCTCAGCTCTAACATGCATACATACAAGACTTACCCTTCCTCCTCAAAGAATATAGAATCTCTTCTCTTGCCTAAAGTGGAATCTAAGGAAACTTCATGTTGGAGGCCCTCACCTATCAAGGGGAAAAGCTCCTTTCATTGTAGAAAGGTCTTCTGAGGCAGCAGATCCATGATAGCATATGCAGCTTTATTAGCATGGGGGATTTCAATTCACCTCTTCATCCTTCTCCACTCCTGCAAATCCCTCAAGCACCAAACTCTGGGAGCATAACATTGGCAGAACTCTACAATTGACTCATGCCCTACAGGAATTATATTCTTTGGCATGTAAATTATTTATTTTGTTGTTCCTTTTCTAAATGTTCTTCCCAAACCAACTTTTGTTAATCACCACTCTGGTTCAGTGACCGAATTCAGAATTTCATTAGAATTGCTCATAACAGTAATTAGTTTGACCATTCACCCATATACATTGCATACCTACAAAAGGGCAGGGAAGGAGAAAATGTTTTTAAGAAAAACTCATTTGTTTCCCTTCACTTCCCCCTTTAAGACGAACTTCAGCCCCTAGACAAAATATAAATAAAATTCACTACTTTAATTCTTTCAATCAGGAAATATCTACTAAGTACCTTCTCTCCTAGGAAAAGCAAAGGTATAGCTCAGTCCATTCACTATAACAGTGGTTCTCAACTGCATGATTTTGTTCCCCTGGGGCATTTAGCAATGTCTGGAGACATCTGAGGTTATCACAACTGCAGGACGAATGCTACTGGCACCTAGTAGGTAGAGGCTAGGAATGTTGCTAAACAACCTACAATGCACAGGACAGCCCCTCACAACAAAGGTTTCTCCAGCCCCAAGTGTCTGTAGTGCTGAGGTTGAGAAACTCTGCCCTAAACTAGAAATATGGTTAGATAATCATTTGAAATACTAACTTATTTTTGTTCCCTGATTTTTCCCTTTCCTTTCCATCACAGCCAAGTTGGAACAGTCAGCTCTATGTTCCTTGCTTTGGGGTAAACAGGTGCAGAGCAAGAAAACAGAAGCCTACAAGTCTTTCCAACTTTTGTGGGAAGAGGATTTGAGAATAAAAGCCAAATTTCTTGTAGAAACTTGAAAGGGTGGCTAGGCATGGTGGCTCACACCTGTAATCCCAGCACTTTAGGAGGCTGAGGTGGGAGGATCACTTGAGGCTAGGAGTTTGAGACCGGCCTAAGCAATATAGTGAGACCCAGCTTCTACAAAAAAAATAAAATAAAATAATTTGCCAGGTGTACATGCCTGTAGTCCTAGCTACTTGGGAGGCTGAGCCAGGAGGATTGCTTGGGACCAGGATTCAGTGTGCTATGATGGCACCACTACACTCCAGTCTGGGTGACAGAACAGGATCCTATCTCAAAAGAAAGAAACAAACAAACTTAAGAGGGGACGGATTTCTTCAAGATTTGAAAGAAGTGCTCCTGGATTAAAGGGAAATAGGAGAGAAGAAAAGGATCTGTGTGTCCCAACAACAGAATGCACCTAGGCCTTGCATTCTGGCAACATCCCCAGGGAGCTGAAAAGAGAGGAGTGGCCATGGATTGCAGTTGGGCTCATGGGCAGCCTTGCTGAAGACTCCCATGCATGGCCACAGAGAGTCACCAGCCCTGGAGGGGTCATGCCCACAGATATGATGGCCATCTGAACAAAATCTACTACTCCAGGGCTTGGGCTCCCATAATAACTATAGTATGTGGGGAAAGGGAATCCCAAGAGCGGAATGGAGGCTTGGAAGCAGAATCATTATAGAAATAAGCCTGTTAACTTTCTTGAACACCTTAGTTTCTGAACTAAAGGAATTTAAATTTACTTTGGGAAACAAGATTTACACCAAGAAAACAGAAGTTTATCGATAAATCTTCAACAGGAACAATCTCCATAATTTCATAGTATTACAACAATAAATATTTGTTTTCTGCTCATGTTCCAGGTAAATTACTATAGCACCACATGTTTTTTCATCTAGGACTCAACCTAAAAGGAGCAGCCCCAGTTTGCAGCAAGCCATTCTTGTGGCAGAAGGGATGAACAAGAGAGAGGGCAGAAACTCACAATTTCTCTAAGAAGAGTATGATATCTGTCACATTTGTTCACATCCATTGGCCAAAGCAAGTCACATTACCAAGCCCAACATCAGTGAGGTTGAGAAGTATAATCCTCTTACAGGGAAGGAAGAGGAAATTGCAGACAACACTGATAACTACCATAAAGAGCTAACGTCAGAATATATAATACAATTATGGGCTGCATTGAGAGACCCTGGGAATCTTGAGAAGGTGAAAGATAGGATGACTGAGCAAAGTGCCATGGACTATGTGGACAGTGAGATAGGAATAAAGAAAGGAAACTGATGCTGGTTGATAGCCTACTATGTGCCAGGAACTAACCAACTCCTTTTTACATGTTGCCTCACTTAATCCAATCATCCTATGAGGAAACAAACTCATTAACTTGCTCATGATCATTCAAGGAGTAGCTAATTAAATACTTGGTCCTAAAATCCATGTGGCAGAAATAAGTAAAACTTGGACAGTTAAAAGGAAGAGAAGATAGCATTTTAGGTAAAAGGAAAGCTAAGACTATAGGCACAGAGGCAGGATTTTCATTTTCACATAACAGTAAAAATCATGTGATTAGAATGGCAGGCTGAGTTGGAGAATTGTAAGAACGAAAGATTAGCAGAAGAGATTAGGTTGTGCAGGGCCTTTACAGCCCAGAAGAGTAATAAAAAGAGGGATGATTGACTAGAATTGAGACCTGTTGCCATTACTAGCTGGGTGAACTCAGGCCAGTGTCTAGTGGAGTTGAGCTCACTCGTTTATGGAATGGAAAGGTGTCAGGAAAAAAATGCAGGGGCGGATGATTTCTGACTCCCTTCTACAGGCAATGCATGGAAGTCTAATAGATTTTAGGAGAAGGACATTAACTCCACACTACAAGGCCTCTTGCTTTCTTGTTCCTTCCCAATACCTGGGTTTCCCAGCCCTGACTGCAAGAAATGTTGGGAAGGAAGTGAGGCCCACCACCTTTACAAAGACCCAACTCTGAGGGTAGGGAGAGCAGAGACGCTTCTCACACCCTGTTCTAGAAGGCCATAAATTCTGACTTTCTGTAGGAAGCCACCATCACTGACATGATGAATGAGATGTTTAAGGCAGTTGAATATAGCAGGGATTGCTACATAGAGTGGAGAGGGGGGCTACAGTCAGGAAAGCCAATGGGAGGGATTTTGTAACCATTTTGGAAAGGAAGGAAGAAAGCAGTGAAAATGAAGAAAAAGGGACATTTCCAAGATGACAATGGAAATGTACAGGTCTGGGAGTGTTAACATAGGGTGTAGCATATAAACCAGAATTCCTTCTGAAAAGAATTCTTGAAATAGTTTGTGAGTGACCAAATCCTGCCTCCTTCACCTCCTCAGGGTAAAAACTGTTCCACACTTCTTAGTAAGTCAAATAAATCCAAACTTTGGCCACTTTAAAGTGCTCTAATACCACACAGATGGGAATTGTCACTCCAGTAAATTAGCTAAGTATATTTTAGGTACAATTGTAAAGACATTATTTACAGCCTCATTGGCAGTGCCAAGTACCCTGTGGTTGTGCATTGAATATGGGATAATAGTGATTGCCTGCTAAATGTTTTCAATCTGAGTCCCACACATTTACCTCCTGGCTCAACAGGAAAAAATACATATGTATGACTTTTCTACAGGAAAATGTATCAGATAGGTACTCCATAGCCAGCTCAAACATGACGCATTTCCAAAATCTTAAATGACCTTTCATTCTATAAAGTCCAAATGTCAGAATGAGGACAGATGAGATACTAATTTAATTGCCACCTGGGCTATTTCTCCAAACTAGAAGGCAGACAGCAGATGGAATTCAACCACTCTGGAGGAAGGAGGGAGAGTATCAGTCCTCTAAATAGAAATGTGTAAATAAAACAACACTCAAAAATCACTTTTAACCGGAAAATGAGATTTAAAAATGCTAGAAATGGGAACTGTAAGAAAAAAACTATTTCCAGAGCCAGTACTCAACCATGGCTGGCCTTTAGTGCAGGTTTGCTCCCTCCTCCAAAGCTTGTATTCACACTCAGAGATGCCACTGAAGTACCATCATGCACCACATAACAATGGTTCAGTCAATAATGGACCACATATATGACAGTGGTCCCATCAGATTATAACAGAGCTGAAAAATTCCTATCACCTGGTGACATCACAGTTGTCATAGCATTGCAGTGCAACCTTTTCCATGTTGAGGTATGTTTAGATACAGAAGTAATTACCATTGTGTTACAGTTGCCTACCGCAGAAGTCCCCAAACTTTTTGGCACCAGGGACTGGTTTCATGGAAGCCAATTTTCCCACATGGGTGAGGGAGGTTGGGGGGCGGGGAGGTGGAGCTCAGGTGGTGATGCCAGTGATGCGGAGCGGCTGTAAATACAGATGAAGCTTCACTAGCTCACCCGCCTCTCACCTCCTGCTGTGCAGCCCCCAGTTCCTAAGTTTCATGGAAGACAATTTTTTCATAGATGGGGGATGAGGGTAGGAGCTCTGAGACTGGTCCCTAACAGGCCACAGACGGGTACTGGTCTGTGGCCCGGGGGTTGAGGACCTCAGGCCTGTAGTCTTCAGTACAGTAACGTGCTGTACAGTTTTGTAGCCTAGGAGTCATAGGCCATACCATACAGCCTAGGTGTATAGTAGGCTATACCATCTAGGTTTGTGTGAGTGCGTGCTATGATGTTCGCACGGTGACAAAACCACGTAACTCTGTGTTTTTCAGAATGTATCCCCATATTAAGCAACACTTGACTGTACAAAAGCCTTCAGAAAACTTTTCATCAATTTAGCTCACAATAGTTGCTCTGTTACGACTTGGGGTTTAGGGAGATACAGACGAAAAGAAAAAGGCAATGCTTATCCCTGAAAAGCTTTTAAGATCATTGAAGAATTAGACTAAAGAATTATTACATAACCACACAAGAGAGAAAGTTACCCAGTGGTGTGAACAAGAGTTATACTGAGAAGAACCCAGACTGGGAAAACCCCGAAGCTGGTCCAGGTCTGCTGAAAATGACCTGGCCTCAGTTTCTTTTTATTTCATCACTGCCAAACGCAGTGTGCCAGGCACAGGAATAATGATGCTGGCCCCAAGTCTAGTGCGGGGAAACTATAAGACAAATATGAACTGTGAGATCTTCAGAAAGAGCCAGTGAACTCAGTAACCTCTGATCTCTGGCAGTTCCCACATTCTACAGAGCCTCTGAGCTCAGAGAAGGGCCCAGCCAATATGAGCTGAGATGAACAAGGAGGACTTCATCACAGGGTGAAATTTGAATTGTGCCTTGAGGTAGGACTTGAATAACATGGAATGGGGCAGGGAGAGTCGGGGACAATGTGAGCAGAAGTGAAAGAAGTGGACAGGAAAGAAATCACCTTCCTGGAAATTGGATCCATGCAGAGGAGTAGAAGATAAATTTGGGTCAGATAAAAGACAATCTTAAAAGCTAGATCAAGAAGTTTGTAGTTTTTCCTATGAGAAACCAGTAGAGTATTTTTATAGCTGGGATCATAGAATTTGATGAAAACAATACATTGGGAGGACTGAACCCATTGATGATGTTGAACACAGGATGAATCGAAGTTGTAGGGACTGCAGCAAGGCAGATGAGGCCGATGGTTATTGCAATAATCCTACAGGCCTTGGACCAGGGGTGTGCAAGTGAGAACTGAAAAGGTTCTCTGCCAAGATAAGACAGATTTTTAACAGAAGGATGGACAATACCTGGCAAGTGACCAGAATTATGGGACAAATAATAGAGGATCCAAAGTAACTCAGAGATCTTAAGCCTAGGTAAGTTGGGTATTGGTCAGGTTGTTTATAAAAATAAAAACTTGGGAGAAGGAACATGTACATGTGGACAGGTGACAAGCTTGTCCTTGACTAAAAGACAAACTGGTCCATTTTTAACTGCTCGTGTGCTTAAATTAACCTTACGCCTGGTCATTTGCAGTAACATTTGTATCCTTGCTATAGTTAATTGTAGCCACTGTACAAGGTCACTCTTGGCAAGAAGAGAAGTTCAATTAGAATATGTATTCTGTTGTTTTAACCACAATTCTGTACTATACAAAGATAGACACCAACAAGAAGATTGAAAGAGTAATTGCAATGGCTTAACCCTAAACAAAGAAAAATCTATTTACCTAAAGCAGATCACACAATTATCATCACAGTGACAGCCCTGGGGAGAGACTGGATGACAGGCTATAGAAGCAAATTCCTTAAGCACTCCCAGTCTCAGGAAATAAGCAGTAGAATAGCAAGAAATGGGTCTTGACACAAAGGACAGCATGTTCAATAAACAAAGGGGAGAAAGGAAATATAATAAAATGAACTAGCAAAAGGAGGAAAACCCAGTGGCTAGAGCTGTTCCTGAACAGTAACTACCGAAAGCCAGTATTTTTCTGAGTACTTTAGGAAAGATTAAGAAATAAAACAAGCACAAGTCAGATAAAACCCTTTGGGATGTGAACATTTAAAATAGGACATAAACACTTTCAAACCTCACACTCTGGTAGAAATTATCAAAGGCACTTTTCCCAAGTAGAGATCATTTTGTTTAACCTATTTAATGTATTTTTACAACATAAAGAATATGGTTTAGAGTTCAGTTCTCATTGTAAACACTTAGAGAGCTTTTCTTCAGGGGCTAGCACATTAAAGTATTAAAAGCACTAGCTTAATTTCTTTTCTTATGGAAATTTTTGAGACCCTCTTCTTTTAGATTTGCATAAATGTTTAATAACTTCTTGCAACCAATCAAAACAGGAGTGCCACTGAATTAGAGAGAAATTGCAACCTTTATTTTTAATAAATTCCTGCTGGAAATGGACTCCCTAATTTAAAGGCACCTTCCAATTTCATCTTTGATGTATCCATACCTATGCTCCAGGCACAGACTTCTCCTCCAACTAAATCGTTCAGCATCAGAGTGACTGGAATCTCCATTGGGATTCCAGTGTCCTCTTGGATTCCCACTCTCCATTTCTCAATTTACACAGGGTTTCACCTGTGAAAAATTCTCACACTCGAATGATAAAAATAATACGGAATTCTTAAATCACCTGGAGATTATCCAGTAGTCATTTTCTTCAGGAAAAAGAAAAAGGGGAAATACAAATACTCAGGAGAGAAACATTCACACAGCTCCTGTGAGTTTCCCACGTCACCTGACTGTGTGTCATATTTCAGAGTGTAGCAGTTCCCTGTTCATGAAGAAAGGTAACCTTCCCAGGTCAAGGAGTTTGACAATTGGAGCCTTTCTACTCCACTCCTAGTCTTGCAGAGTGGGAAACTCAGATGGGTTCCATCGCTCTCCAAAAAAGAAAACTCACTTGCTCAAATCGGGTAAAATTCTAACCTGACCAATTCTCAAACCTAAAAATACTCATTCCAGGATGACAGAACTGTAATAGCACTTCCCTTACACCAACTGCCAGCTGACTCATAGACACCTACATGTGGATCCATGCTCAAAAATTCAGCAAAAACCACAAGAAAATAATCAAAAATAAAAATATAAATACATACTGATTATGGTGATCATTACATGCTATATGCCTATATCGAAACATCACACATATACTATAAATATGTACAACTATTATGTATCCATAACAATAGAAATAAAAAATTTAAAATACATATAATAATGATTTTATTATTTCCCAATGGCTTTTTCTATTTCATCAGATAAAAAAATGTTTAGGAACATGGATCCAAGCTGACTAGTTGCTTCCCATCAAGACTCAACTGGAGATGACACTTACCCTTTCTGCCAACTCTTATTTGAGTTCAGCTTGGAGTCATTGTCTGCAGGACAGACCACTAATTGTCTCAAAATATCCATTATCCCTTGCACTCTTATTGTCACAGGGCATCAGAGTTTCAGCTAGGTACATGGCCACCCAGCATAGGTAATACATTTCCCTGTTGGTCATTTGACTGACTGCTGACCGATAGGATGGAAGCAAAGTGATGTGTACCTGCAGCTTCACCCAGGATCCAATGTGAGTGTGTCGGTGCTCCCAACTCTGGTATCTTGAATTCAGCAAAATCAGTCTTGGTGTTTTCACTCTACAGTGATTGGGATATTATCCTGGCTGCATAGTGCTGAGCCTGGTTCTTTATTCTTCCCAGAATTCTGTGAAATATCTGACATCCTTTTTATGAGCTCTTTTGCTCCTTAAATTAGCTAAAGCTGGTTTACATTGCTTGCAGCTGAGAACCTTGACTGAGACTCAGACACCATTCAAGGCTCTATGTGTGAATAAATATATGTGGTCCCCGTACTTATGGAATCCTCAAGGTCTAAAGATTATAGTTTTTTCTTCAGCACGCCCTCCCAATGGAGAATCTCCCTACCATATGAGATTAAAGACATATTTCTTTAACAAACATGTTAGAACATATACATCTAAGCAACTTATACATCTTAGGTTCATAACACACTTATTACACTGGACTGCCACTGTTTAAAACTTTCAGAAATTGCTTGAGAATCACCTTGTGCCTGGCACATTTTTTTAAATTTGTTTTATGAAAGCATGTGTTTAAAAATCCAAATATCTCAAGATAAAAAATCATCTCCTTCTCAATATTTGCCCTTGGTTTCCTAGTTTCCCACCCTAGAATTAGTGTGCCACTTCTTCCTTCCAGAGATAGTGTAGGGTGTGTGTGTGTGTGTGTGTGTGTGTGTGTGTGTGTGTGTGTATTAATATGTATCTATATCCTCTTTTTTTAAACAAAGGTGGTAGTACACTCTTCTGTACCTAGTTATTTTACTTAATATATAGCCCTGCTTCATTCTCCCTAATGATGGAATAGTGTTCAAATTTATGGATGGTCCTTAATTACTTAACCAGTCTCCTATTGTTGGATATTTATGTTTTCTCTAATCTTTTCCTATTGCAGTAAAGATTCTGTGCAAGATTCTTTCTTTACTTTTATAAATGCGTCTGTGGGATAAATTCTAAGATGTGTAATTGCAGGGTCAAAGAGTAAGTTCATTTATAATCAATAAATATTTCTAAATGACCCTCAAAAGAGATTGTGTAAATTACACTCTTAAACAATGTATGAGAGTGTCTGGCCCCTTTCTCCCTATCCCCTTTTTTTTAAACTATCTTTGGTGATGGCAAATTTCTATTATAGCATTTGGAGAATAGGTTTAAATTCTGAAAACTGCCCCCAAGTATGATGAATTAAAGCATGATCTTGTTAGGTAACACCATTCTGAGAACAAGATGAATTGTAACCCTAATGTAATTAGATGAGTTTTCTTATTTGCTTTGTAAAGTGATTATGAAGTCAGCTCCAAAAGGAGGTCCATACATATTTTGAGCAATAGTAGCATCATTCAAATAAGTGCACTGCCTCCCAAAGGAATACTGTTGAAGGGGACGATGTTCAGTAAAGGGTAGAAAATCTGGCCTAGGTATTAAACAATTCTTATTGCATCCTAGTCACACTACATATGAGGTGTAAAGATCAAATAATGAGGCCTCTTGCTGTCTGGCTTATGCAGATCTAAATCATTACTTTATAGCCAGATTTTTTTCTTTTATCCTTGTGAATTCTCACAACTTCCCTGGTTTGAAGATAGCAAGTGTATTTCTTCTCTGCTGAGCATAAGCTTTCTAGAGAATCTAAGCGCCTTGTACACAATTGCACTCACGATGTGACAGAATACAGTGTGTCACCTGGGAAGTCCTGGACATAATCAATTTGCTTTTCTATTGACCTAAGAAAACCTTTAGTTTTCATTATGTGTTTCCAAGAGTCCTTGGTAGAAAGATGATCATAACTCTGAAAATTATGCATATTCCAATGGCATTCTAATTAATTGAAATTTCCATTAACAGAGGATAAAGGTAAGTAAAAACTTAAGCAGACATACAACTAATAGTGTTCTAGTAATGTTAAACAACCAACTCTCAGGGAGGGGGAAGAAAATCACTCTTTGCAGCATTTGCCAATTTTCATGGTATAAATGCTCCTACTGTGGCTGATTTCAGACTCCCTGTATGACAGCTAGCTCACAAAATTCCTGAAAATTTAACAGTAGGCTCTCATGAGCCTGTACAAGCAGGCTGCAGTACACCACCACATGGCAACCATGGTACTTCCGGAGGTGTTACAGCATGAAGTGTTTACCTGAAGGAAAAAACTCAAACTCTTCTGGGCTTCAATGTACTACACCTCTGACTTTTGTAATACTGTGGATTATTGTGTTCTTATTTCATATATTTCTGAACTCAAACTTTGCTTTAAGCTTCATTATCCTCAATGTACTGTGCTTCAAAGCATGTAACTTCAATTTTCATAAAAATATATTTTTTACATAGGTTGATATGTGAGTCTATTAATGTTCACTCATTCAGCACTTCCTTTCTAACTTTCTCTATCTCATAAATATGAAATGAGAAGAGAGCAGGAAGCATGTACAAGATCATTTTTCTACATTTACATAATGAAAAAGTTACAAGTAATGTGAACAAAGGAGTCAAAAGGGAATTCAATACACGGCAATTCAGGACATCTTGATAGATAGGACATTTAGCAAGGAACCTGCTTAAATAGCTGTTGAAACAACACATTGCTCTTGAAAGGATGATTTTTTTAAACCATAAATAATGTTTAAAGATGATTTAACATGCTCGTCAACTCATTCTGTACATGTGTATATGCAAGATGTGAGAATCAAGAAATAAGACTCTATGTGGACTTCCTAATAATATCCTTCAAAATAATCACCTCAAAAGGATGCACATGTTCAATCACAATTGCCCAAAATGTTTCTGGAACTGCCTTCAGAAAAGCGTATAAACCACACAGGAAAATTCAGTTCATGCATTTCTTCATAATCACACCTTGTTTAGATGAAAAATTAGAACCATCCAACATGATGACCTACCTTATTCATCAGACTTAACTCCAAGTGACTTTTAGACCTTTCCAAAGATCAAATCAACTCTCAAAGGATAAAGATCTGTCAATATTCAAAAGGATTCCCAAAAAGAATTTTCAAAAATGTTTTGAACAATAGCTGTTTCACTGAAACAAAAGTGTGGCCTTCCAAGGTGATGCTTTAGGACACAATCACTATTTGGATATATCCACCATTTCGATGCACATTTGTTTTGAAATTTCATTACATTATGGGATGTCACATCATGTAGTGACCAAAAGCACATATCTGGGAGTCATTTTGGGGTTCAAATTCTGTCTCCAACATAATACCCCCCCCATGGTGTTGCTCTGAAGTTGAAACATGGATAATATATGTAAAATGCTTAGCTCTGTGCCTACAGTGTGATAAGTATTTGATCAATGGTAACTATTGTATTTTTTCTCTTTATTACCAGTCATATCTTACAAAATTCTACATGTCCTTTTTATCAGATGACATTCTTTATTCTTTTATCTCACTTATTAAAAACCTAGAGACACTACCACACTTTTACTTGGTTGAGAGGGTTAAACTGGGCATACTTTAGTACCTCGAGCTGAAAGTAGAGATATCACATTAATAATAGCTATTCACGGGTGAGGTGGCTCATGCCTGTAATCCTAGTACTCTGGGAGGCCGAGGCAGGAGGTCAGGAGTCCAAGATCAGCCTGAACAAGAGCGAGACCCCATCTCTACTAAAAATAGAAAAATTAGCCAGGCATGGTGGCATGCGCCTGTAATCCTAGCTACTCAGGAGATTGAGACAGGGGAATCACTTGACCCCAGAAGTTTGAGGTTGCTGTGAACTAGTTTGATGCCACTATACTCTAGCCCAGGTGACAGAGTGAGACTCCATCTCAAAAAATAAAATAACATCTTTAAATAATAATAATAACTATTTACATATAATAGAGAAGTGGAGAGAAGTAGCACCTAGACAGCAAAACCATATTCAAGGAAAGAAATCAGGATTCAAATGAAGGACTAATGGAATATAATTAATTTTCATCTTAGTTGAAGATAAAGTAGTGGTTTTCAGTAACTGAAAGTTTCACATGGAAGAAATATTCTTAACCTCTACATCCTTGCATAATATCATGAGTGCCAACTCTTTCTCCCTTCATGTAACATTATAAGCCCCACCAGCCACTCCATGGCCCCACACCTTTTGTTAAACAATGAAGAAATATGAAAGAGGAGGAATGGAGCCTGGCTAGGCACACCCCAAGAACAAGCTCTTGGTCCAGTGTACCAAGAGGAGAGGGTACATCTGCAGGGGACTGTGTTACTTTCCCAGACACCCCAGAGATGGGGCTGGAGGAAGACAACTCAAAAAAGCAAGGAGAGACTATAAGCTCTCCTCCCCTAACTCTAAAGCCAGATTTGCCCCCTTCTTTAATATAGCCTCTTTGAGGGTCCTTTAATATTTTCCATAAGTGGTAGCACAGCCTAGACCTAAAAGGAAGATTCCTTTCCCACTAAGAAATATTTCTAGACATTACTTCTGGGAAATGATAAAGTACATACATTGCAAATACAAAGGGTTATATAAATACTTAACAATCGAAGCATTTCTACTACTCTGCCCACAAAAAGCCATTACCTCTGTCTTTATGACAGAAGGTTTAATGTCGCTGAATCTTGCTCAAGTGTAATATTCACTTGAACACTAAGGTCCAATTTTATAGTAGCAATTTTTTATTCCAAATCACAGTCACAGCCCAATCCAATTCAAGTATTCTGATACCGCATCTTCCATGAAATGGCTCTTCTTCAGCCATACCTACTTTCCAGCTCACTGCCTTCCTATGCCCCCAGAGTCTAGCCTGTGCTCAACTCATAGCACATACTCAATAAATTACAAGCAGATGGATGAACACATCAAAATCATAATTTGTGTCTCCTTAATTTAGAGAGGTGTCCTAAATAAGAGAAATCATAGTGATAACTACCATATGTGGCAGGTACTTTAAGTACATTATCTCTAATCCTCACCACCACCTTGCAAGGCAGTTAAAATTATTATCCACTTTACGTACAGGAGACTGAGACTTAGGACCAATGAGTAACTATCTTGCCTAAGAACTCAAAATTATTAAATGGCAGAGCTGGGATATAAACCCAGTCTGTTGGTCTCTGGAATAGGAACTCTTAACCACTTAAATTGCCTCTAACAGAACCCTTAACCACATTAGTAAATTGCTTCTAAAGCCCTTCCACACATGGTTGTTATTACTACCATAACTTGGGACATGCTCTCAAGGTGATCCCTTACATAACATATATTAATAACAGCCATCAATTTCCTCATCTCCTGTCATAATCACTATGATGTTGTATCTACTTGTTGCCAAAAATACTTCCTTAGCTTCCAATGCCTCCTGGCCATAACATCCTCCTCTCCTTCCTCCCCATTTGCAGAAGTTAGTAGGTGCAGCCCAATGCTCAGCCTTCATCATATCCATTCTGGGTTCCCACAGACTCAAAAATAAAAACCAAATAAGAAAGAATCCTTAATTCCCCCCCATTCTGCTCCCTTAAGTGCTATAGGTCTAGATCCAACAACAGTAGGCTATGTGAAGAACACCTTGCCGTACTCAAAATTGCCCCTTCCTCTCTTACACCAAACTTGGTCTCCCCAGGATGCTCGTTAGTCCCTCACACAAGTGTCTCCTGAAGAATGTGAAGGTCTACAACGGAGTCATGTTTTATAGGGACTTAGTTTCTAAAATCAATGAATAAAATAAATAATATATATAAATAAAATTATTGCTACTATCATCTGCAAAGTACAGTGTTTATGATTTTTGCATGTTCAAGTTTGTAGACAGAATTCTTACCCCAATTTAATTTTGAGAACTCTTAAGCTAGAAGGAAAGTCTAGATGCAGATGCCTACACTTTCCAATCATTCTGCCTATTTTCAGAATGATAAAATGTTCTTGAGAGCTTGCAGGATTTACATCATTCTTTTTAAATGTGTAATGCCTTTATAATATGTTAAAAGATGCATTTGCTGTTGCGACATCTTACTCTAGGGTAGGTTCTGAAGTCAGAGGTAGGTCAAGTCCTTGAATAGTGGCAGTGTCTCCCAATTACCTGCACAGACAGAACAAATAAATCCAGGGATAAACTCAGCTCAAATTGTCAAACTGAGATCTCGGTTATACTAGGAAGGAAAGATGAGAAAGCAACTCATCAGAAAAGTAACTTCCAATGATTTGCCTCTATCTCTCGTGGCCGTATCTATTTCTTTTCTCCTCTTTATTTTCATTTCTTTCTGCATGTATCTTTTGGTTTAATGACCATTTCTTGGACACTTTTACATGAGACTTAGAACTGGGCTTAGTTATTATGCAGATCTCCAAATTTTCTTATCTTTGGAAGTTTCTTGTTTGTTTCCTTCTCCATTCACTCATAAGCAGTCACACCTTTAAAGGAGAAACAGCACATTCCGATCCTTCGACTGTTTACTCCATTTTCAGATTCACATTTCCCAGCTCTCCTTATTGGCCACAGTTGTGAATGTTGCAGAGCTGCCATCTGGCTGAATCCTGAATTGTGTGTTCCAAATGGGAAGGAAGACGGCCCAGCACAGTCAATAAAGCTGAAAAGAACGTGCCCCGCCCTGGAGTTCACAGATGCCCCAACAGTGTCACGTGAGGGTATCATTCCCTGTACATCTATCCATAAGTAAGATAATTGTCAATCTATTGCTATCATTTTCTGAATAATTTTCAAAAGTTTTGAGAGATGTTCACAATAGCCATTTTTGCAAGCACAATTACTTTTGGAGGTATACAAAAGGAGATCAATCTAAAAGGGCCAACACAAAATAAAGCAAGGATCTTCTCAAGATGAATAGGGAAGCCGGAAACTCTCTCAGGCTAGAAGTTAACGTGGTCAGGAAATCAAAGTCTTGAAAAATAAAAAGCTGTAAAGCTTTGATTAAAATTCCCAGTGCTAGTTATATTTATATGCCCATTCAGGTGCTCATAAAGGAAGGGCATTTTATTAAGAACACTGTAGATCACTTTGAATATATTTCCCTATACATTTCTTCGCTCCTTCCTCCATCTTTCTATAACGACATAAATTAAAGGGCAGAGGCATCAGGTGATAATGATGGATTTTCTCGGCTATTTGGCCTGTGCCGCAACAAACCTTAATATTATTTTAGTGATGTGAGTTATTTGACCTAGAAGGATCAGCCTGTTCAATACATGCAGTGGTAGTGCTGAGGAATTAGCTTGCTTAGCCTGGGGCAATCAATAGATTGACAAACTAGCCTTTTTTAAGTCCAAGGCCTATTTTATAGGAATATTAAGCTTCTGGTGTTCGTACAACAAAAGAACCTGAAGCCTGCACAAAAGGTTTCACAGCTGAAAGCATTTACAGGGCACTTTTATATCTTTAAAGAGGTTCTCATATACACAGAACCAGCCAAAGGTGTGGGGGTTGGGGAGCTAATAGACACAGCCATTCATCTGAAATAACTGTGGACGGGTTTTAAAATACACAAACACAGCTTTGAACATCTGAGGGGGAAAAAAAAGGTACTTTGTGTGAATTATCCTGTGGCTGTTGCAACTTCAAACAATGCTCCTACAGCTATTTTGAAAACATTATGTGAGGAACAAAATAAGAAGTAAAAGATGAAAAGCTGTGATAATGGGAAGAAGTGATATTCACGCCATTTCCCCGGATCTCACACCGAGCTCTCATGACCCAACCATATTCCCCTGTGTCCAAAGGTGGAAAATATTTTAAAGTTCATAAGACGCTAGCCCTGAGACTGCATAGAACCTCCTGACAAATCATCCTATTATGCTACTCTGGCTGACAGCAGATGGGTTAGAAGGGAAGTATCAGAGGAAAAAATGCCCGAGATGCAGATTTTCAGGGGTTTCTGCCGTCTCAGAGAGATGCCGCCGTTAGCCTCGTGATCAGTCACCAGGAACTGTTTAAATGCATTTCCCCTACAGAAAGCTAATATAGAATGTCAGCCTCTTCAGTCATTAGAGGCTACAGGGGGCCTTGCATTGGAAAAATGGGCTGCTTTTTCAAGGAAAAAAAAATATTCCTCCGGTGGACTCCTTCACCATTATCCCAGACTTGCCCATTAAGGAGATGTTTATTGCTTTTCCCCTCTCCCAGGTTTTTTTAAATGTCCCCTATTGAAAAGACAAAACCTCATGCAGTGAATTTTGATGAGAAGCTCATATCATCACTCTCCTAATACCAAGCTGGTATTCAAAGGGTACTGTTATAGAGGTCTGTAATTCCTAGCTGGAGAACTGTAATATTTCCAACAAAGGGTATGATAAATTACAAAACAGGCAAGAAATTTATTTGATTAAAAAAGACAGTGTGAGCTATTTCCCTCTAGTACATATTAACAGCCCCCTCCCCACCCCCCCTAAGGATCCCTCTGGTATCTATGCAGGCTGAAATCAAGCTTTTCCAAGCAACCCACTGCAACGCCAATGCCAGAGAGGGGCTCTGGAGGAGGAAAGTCAGCACAGGGGAGGAGGAGGCACAGTGGTAACGAGAAACATTGATTGCACTCCAAATCAATACGAGATGCTGACAGGGCTCTGCGGTAGGAAGAGCTGGCAACCAAATTGCATCTCCTGAGCCCTGCCCGCCAGTAGGTGTTACTATTCATACATGCAAATCAACAAGCACTGAGCAGAAATTAAAAGCGAGAGAGAGGCAGAAGATGGCAGGAAGAAAAAGACTTCAGCTCAGGCTTCACATCATAGTGGCAAGCATTATCATAAACATAAAAACTCTGAAATTCTCCCTTCATTCCAGTTCACAGGTGCTTCACTTTAAAAAAGAAAAAAGTAAACCCCAGATTCCTTTTCTCAAAAAACTGCCTAAATTTTGTTTTAACATTAAACAGCTGTTCTTTCAAGTTCTGGTTAAGCCCCCTAAATCTGTCTTGATTAGTCTAATTATGCAGTGGGGGCAACTACTTAAAATCTAATGCCAACCTTGAATTTAGGTCAGCAGGATTCACACAAGACATTATTCATTCTATTCCATGGATCTTGTCCCAGAAGTGCCTGGGAACATGTCTGAGGATAAATAAAGCGAAGGGCACATGTGATGCGTAGAATAATGACTCAGATGCCCTGGTGATATGTAGCAGAGGAAACTCCGTAAGTAGATTCCTATTGGCATAGGATTTCCCGTGATGAAGTTTGTGCTTGCTCTTCCTGGATGCTTCCCCTGAGATGCTAAAGTTCTGACTTTTCATTATGATTTCACACATACAGCATCACTGCGGACTGACTGAACAGCTAATGGCGACAACATGAAGCTGCATGGCTCACATTAAATGCAAAATCCTCTACCCTGGGGAAGTCAGTGACAGCCCAAGATCAGGGCCTGGGCATGAACACTTCAGAAATCATTGGACACACCAGTATGAAAAACACGTTATCACCAGCCTGGATTAACTGAAGGACCACTGCCAATCCCTAGCCCTGAAGCTCAAGCAGAGATGTGTCAAAGAGCCAGAAGATTTGTGCTGCCCTGACACAGCCACACCTGGTTTCCCCTAGAATGAAAATAGGCCCCACATGGGATCTAGGTTCAAATGGATCAGCATCTCTCCCTTCCACTTGTAGAAAAGTATTGCTTTATTCAAATTGTATCAGTGCAGGTGATAAGAAAAATCTTTGCCAGATTTGAGGCATTTTGGAGTGGTGAGTTATAGCCCTTTACATTTTCACAATGTCTTCGCACACACTGATTCATTTGATGTCATCCTACCATCTAGAAATTCTCCCATTGCCATGACTAATTCACCACCTATAAAATACTCTCTATAATAATTACCATCTTCTGCTTGGCTTTGAAATGCATTAATTATTTTTGCATAGGTTGTTAAAGTATCCTGATTGCTATCAGACCCCTCTTTAGAGCTGAAAAAAGAGGGTCCTAAATAGCTTGTATGAAGCCCTCATGTTCACAAAGTTCAGAATTAGTCTTTGATCAATATCAGATTTGGCATTTTGGGGAAAAAAACTTTTTAAATTGAAAGAATACCCACATCACAGAGGAGACAAAGTAGAGTCTTTCAGCCAACCTTCTGACAAGGTGCCCACATATTACATTTCCAGTCACATTTGTATCTCAGCATCAGGTCTGAAGAAGACTAAGTCTCATGTTCTATAATAAAAGCAGAGATTTTTTTTAAAAAAGAAGAAGGTTTGAAATAAGATGAGAGGAAGAGATGATTCAAATTGGGATTCTGATATTAAAGCAGGGAGCAAATAAGGAGGCTAAAGTCCCATGCTCAAACATCTTTACCAATGAAAAACAGTACCTCAAACTTGTCTCCTACTCAATGCAAAATAAAAGTTACCATGAATCATACCGAGTCTCACCACTATACGACTTAGATGATATTTAGATAGAACTTTGGGCTTCAGACTTTTGAGTTAATGCTGGAATGAGTTAACACTTTGGGGGCTATTGGGATGAAATTAATGTACTTTATATGCAAAAAAGACATGAATTCGGGGGGGGCAGGGACAGAATGCTATGAACTGAATGTTTATGTCCCCCTAAAATTCATGTGTTGTAATACTAACCCCCAAAGCAATGGTATTAGGAGGTGGGAGTCTTCGGGGGTTTATTAGGTCATTAGGGCAGAATCCTCATAATTGGGATTAGTTCCCCTATAAAAGAGACCCCAGAGAGAAAGCTTGCTTCTTCCACCATGTGAAGACCCATCTAGAAGGCACTAGCTCATGAACTAGAAGGTGGGTCTTTACCAGACACTAAATCTGCTGGCACTGGCACCATGACCTTAGACTTCCCAGCCTCTGGAACTGGGAAAAATACATTTCTGTTGTTCATAAGCCACCCAGTTTATGGCATTTTATTATAGCAGCCTGAATGGACTATTACAACCATCATCCAAAACTTGAAGAATTACTTCTCACATTTAACATTAGAAAGTTAGATTTTCTTCTCATCTGTTTCTATGAAAAGATAATTTTCTGTCCATCATTATTCTTATTGACTTGTTCTATTAGAATGATAATCTTTCTGGATTGCTGTCAGAGACATTTTCATCCTTTGACATTTATCCCTTTGGCACAAAGATCATTGTGATTGTTTTCAAATATGTCCATCTAAGCCCCCACCCCTGGATTCCTAGTCCACAGAAACTGTGTAAGATAGTAAATATTATTGTTTTAAGCTACAAACTTTGGGGGTAATTTGTTACACAGAAATACGTAACTATCACAGTTGCCATTATCAATGAAAAGTTATTGGGCACCTGCCCTGTGCAAGACACATGCATGTGGCCCACGTATGTATGTACAGCATAGTTTCTGAATAGGTCACGCAAAAATGACATTTGTGAATCTTGGGGGAAAGTTTTGAAACAGGAGATTTCATTTAGACTATCAGCTAAGCTCATTTAGAGAAACAAGTTTCCCCACCCACTCTTTTCTTCACTCTCAAAAGGGTTTTGTTTGTCATCTAAAAACAAGCCATGCTGTTATCATGGGTGTCTTCAGAATCTGACACCATGCTATATTTATGTTTTGTCCTGTTTGTTGACTTCCAAACCAGCTGAGATACAGCAACATTTTCAAATAACAGGCAAAGAAAACAAATTCTTGGAAGAAAGCTGTCACCCAATTTTATTGGCAGCACAAAACTGAGTTTTTAGCTAACAGGACATGCATAAATATTCCTGATGCCTGCTCGTTCTGAATGTTATGTTTCCCTAGCTCGTCATTAACAATACAGATCAACACCCAAGACTCAGGAATAGGGAAGGAACGCTAATGCCAGCACAATGACAGTGCCCGTAGATGGCACAGATGATCTGGCAGCTATTTAGAAAATCCATCTCGGATACTAACTCTCAGGCAGTGAACGAACAGGCTCTTTCATCTAATTTACCTTTTATGGCTGTTTCACTTTTAAGGGGGCCTGAGAAATGTCTGCCTGCCTCCCAATGATGGTTTCTTCTTCCACAATTGTTCTCCAAAAGACTTTCTAGGCCGATGGCCTTCCTCCCTCCCCAGGAGACTGGCCAAACAGGACCCAACCAGAGCTTCTCCCCAGGTCACCAATCAGTGGCACCAAGTAGATGTCATTCAGTGAATGACACACATCAGTGTTAACACCTTTGGCAAGAAGTAGAAGCAGCATAGTTCCGCCATTAGACAGCCTAGCTTTGAATCCCAGCTTAATCGTTTCTCAGGTTTGTGACCCTCAGCAAGTTACTTAATCTCTTTAAGCTTCAGGTTCCCAGCTATAAAATGGGATGATAGACTAGTGCCCATCTCCAAAGGTTATAAGGAGATTGAAATGGGACAATATGGGTAAAGCACTAAGTAGTGCCTGGCTTACAGCCTGGGCTCAAGACATGTTAGCTGTTGTTATTTTATCATAACTGCATGACTACATGGCCAGTAAGAAGCTGTTCTCAATTAGCCCTCTGGTAAAGAACGACTGCCTCCCTGGAAACTAGGGACACATCTCCCTGTTTTCCCTGGTTTCCTGCTCTGTAGTGCCCTATAGTCATCTACTTACTGTCTTTAGAAGCAATCATGTGCTTTGCTGATACCCAGGAGTCAAACGAATTCTGGGTTAAGGCACATCACAATTAGAGAAGAGCTTTGAGTATGGAGCACCTATAGCTGGTACCACTCCAGGTGGGTCCAGGCAGCTGGGTGGAAGTGAGAGAACTCCCTAAACTCTGGTCCAAAGTAGGCTGCGGCTCAGCTACAGAGAACGGCAATAGTTTTGCTTTCCCATAAATATTTTGTGAGGGGCATGCTTTCAAAACCACAGACAGCTCTGTGAGAGGAACCACCTCCAGGGCTGGTCTTACATACAAGCACATTAGGCAGTAACCCACAGGATGCAGGCTCTGGGGCACCCAAAATGCTTTTGAAAGTCTGATGTTTATTTATCAAGGACAAAGACTTTTATTCCACAAATAGAGATATTTCATTATGCAAATAGGACTGGAAGAAGTAACCCCAAATAGCTGATCTTGGATAATCTTTCCTGAGAGTAAGTTTTAAGGAAGTGGATGGAAACAGGAGTGGTCAGCAGACAGAGTGTGGGAAATGACTGGTTGGCAGGAGAACATCCTGAGGTGTGTTCTCCCGAAAGTAGAGCCAAACCAGAATGAGCTAGAAATCATTAGGGAAAATGCCTGTGAGAGAAAATGGGGAGGGAGCCAGACCAGACTTGAACAGTCAGAGTACGATGAAGATCTGGCCCCACTCGAAGGAGGGAGTGAAGGAAGGGAGATTGGACGGAAGCACCTCAGACTGTAGTGTGGGTGTGCGTTCAACAAGGCTACCCGGCATCACTGAGCCAAAGCCACCCATCAGAGGAGTCCCATGTCTCCCAGAAACAGGCCTGCCTTAGTGTCCCTGCCTCGTTTAGTCATTGGCTAGGAGCAGCCCATGGGAAGCATGGCCTCAGTAGATATGTATGGATGGAATTCAGAGCACAGTAGCTGGGATCTTCATCAACTGTGCTTTCCACAGTCAGAAACCTGACAGGTGAATCCCATGGCTGCCACATAAATGGAGGTTGGGAATTGATGAAAACCAACATTGTCTCCTGTTGCACTAGAACCAGCCCTACCAGCATCAACATTAGACAGATGTATGTAGCATCCCTCACTAGTTCACAGAGAGCCATTGTAACTTGCTTTTTTTAAAAATGTCAAATTATTAAGGGGGTACAACTGTTTTAGGTTACATGGATCATTTTTGTAATGCTTGAGTCCTGGCTATAGGTGTGCCCCTCACCCAAATAGATAGTACCCATTAGGTTAGGTTGGTTTATTCCCCTACTCCCTCTTCCTCCTTCCCCCTGGTTGCTCTCCATGGAGTCTTACTTCCCTCTGTGTACTTGTGTGCCCATCAGTTAGTTCCAACTTACTAGTGAGTACCTGTGGTGTTTGTTTTTCCATTCTTGTGACACTTCACTTAGGAGAATGGTCTCCAGTTCCATCAAGACTCCAATGGCAATCATAGCAACAGCAAAAATTAATAAATGGGATTTGTAACTTGCTTTTGACTCCACAAAAATCCATGAGGACACGCAGGGCCAAACAACCTTCCTCAACCCTTTGTTGTTTTTTATTTGGCTCCTGTCTTGGAATTCTCACCCAGGGCCCCTAAAGCATATGATCTAGAACAGGAAATGTTCCATGAGGGCAGCCGCTATTCTCTCCTTTCTCTGCACTGCCATGGGAGCAGCAATAAGCCCTGGGCAGAGGAAGAGGGAATGGTCTCTGGGGCTGTTGTATCAGGGAGACCAAGATTAGGACAGGCTGTCTGGCGCAGGCAAGGGAGATGAGTCAGGGAAGCTGAAAACAAATTTTTTTCCATTTCACAACTTTGCCAGGTATGTATCTAGACATGGGGAGAAGAGGATGACATCTTTCATGACGGTATTCACTTAGACTGCACTTTCTTTTTTTTTTTTTTTTTTAATTCCAGGGTATTGTGAGGGTACAAACATTATAGTTATACTTTATGTCTTTGCCTCACCGAAGTGCGGGTTAAAGGCATGCCCTTCCCTCCCTTTGGTGCTCCCCGTGTCCTTTAGTTGTAGATTTGCCCCCCCATCCCCCTAATCCCTAGAGAGTATTTCTGCCATGTGATCAACCTAGTGTTGATCAGTTAGTACCAATTTGATGGCGAGTACAAGTGGATCCCGTTCTTCTGCTCCTGTGGTGCCCCACTTTGGATAATGGGCTTAAGTTTAATCCAGGAAAGTATAAGAGGTTTTAGATCACTGTCGTTTCTTATGATTGAGTGAGATTCCATTGTATACATATAGCAAATTTTAATAGTCCATTCATGGATTGACGGGCAAGGAGAACTGGCTCTTTAGAGTTTCTCCTGGCCCTCAGCACTTCCAGGGAAAGTCAGAGTGGTCAGAGAGAGTCCTTCCTCCCTTGATCCTGAATTGAGCCTCATTTTCTATTTTAAAAAAAGGAGGGTCTCCCTCTAACAAAGCTAGCTAAAAAAGCTATTTATTGGCAAGTAACTGTTTTCAGCTCCCTAATAGCGATGATGAGATTCCACAGGTGCCTGGTAAGAGATGTGGTTGACTGAAGAGGTATATTAACAGAATCAAAAGAAAGGTAACATAGGTAATACTATAAAACTTGCTTGGACAAAGAGCATCTCTGCAGGTTTTATTTTGTTGAAAACATCCTTGAAGAGATTTGCTATATGCTCTATAGTGTTTTCAAATTATAACAGAAAGTATATTCATAAATTTTATCCAGAACATATAGAACATTCAGAAGATTAATGTGGCCAGATAGAAAAAAAAATAGAATAAGTAATTCTACCTAGAAAGCAAAATAATTAAAATAATATTACTCCAACGGAGGAGGAAAATAGGAGGCACATAATTGTGCTATATTAGTATTAATGCCTTCTTTTTAAAAAAAGTTTTTATATACAGATAAATAGATATTATCTGTAAATTAAATAATTTCTTCTTCAAGCATGCACAGGTTTTTGTCTGGGGTATTTTTTTTTCCATACTTTATAGAGCTGTACTTGTTTTGAATTTTTTCCTGGGACCCAAGAGATACGTTACACCGCAGAAATTATTTATCCCATGTATTTGTTAAGTTTAAATATTCATATATTCTTGAATAGCAGACTGATTGTGACATTGAAATCTTGCATAATTTTTTCAAAGATTTCTCTTAATAACTAAGCTAAATGTGCACTGGAAACAGCATCTGAGCAGCAGTAGTTCATTCGCTCCCTGCCTTGCTTCCTGCTCCAGTGCGGGTAGAGTGGCTGGATCAGCTCTCTGCCTCTCGGCCCATTTGTGTTAAACTCAGACTGCAACTCCTCCTCAGGCTGGGGAACACTTCTGGGGAACACTTCAACCACACCAACCCAGCCACTCTCCACTTCTCAAATGGCTAGGAAGAGGAAGGAGAATTTATAAACAGCATGCTGTGTGCCCAGCATTGCTCTAGGTCTGGGGTCCCCAACCCCCGGGCCATCAGCCGGTACTGGTCCATGGCCTGCTAGGAACTGGGCCGCACAGCAGGAGGAGCAAGTAAGTGAGACTTCATCTGTATTTGCAGCCACTTTCAATCGTTCACATCACTGCATAAGCTCCACCTCCTGTACGATCAGCGGCAGCATTAGATTCTCATAGGAGCATGAACCCTACCGTAAACTGCCCATGTGAGGGATCTAGGTTGTGTGCTCCTTATGAGAATCTAATGCCTGATGATCTGAGGTGGAGCTGAGGCGGTGATGCTAGCGCTGGGGAGTGGCTGCAAATACAGATTATCATTAGCAGAGAGGTTTGACTGCACAATAAATGTAATGTGCTTGAATCATCCCAAAACCATCCCCCCAGACCCCGTTCATGGAAAAATTGTCTCCCATGAAACTGGTCCCTGGTGCCAAAAAGGTTGGGGACTGCTGCTCTAGATCATTGTTTCTCAGCCTTTTTTTTTCATTCTTGGCCTCCTATGGACCCTTTGGAGACATTTTTTTCCTAATCACTCCCCCCATTAATTTTTAATACCACAGATATACTGTATATCTATGTACTGTATAAATATCTGTGCTTTATACATAAAAAGTATAAAACATTTTCCCCCCAAGAACTAGTTTTCACTGCCTGAAGGGCAACATGACACTTACGGAGAATGCAGGTACTAGATGCTCTACATTTTCCATTGCGTTTGATTTGAGACAGCATAGTGTTGTGATTGAAGCATGAATCTGAGCCAGACTACCAGGATTGAAATCCAAGTGCTACCATTTCCCTAGAGGTTTGATCCTGGGCAATTAACTTCAATGTGCCTCAGTTTGCTCATATGTAAAATGGGGATAATAACAACATGTACCTAATAAGGTCATGTGCAGATGAAATTAGTTCATATAAGCAAATAGTTTAAAATAATGCCTAGCACACAAGCAGTTACTGTTTTAGTAGCAAATCCAAAACTCTGTATTATAAAGCATATCTTAACAAAAATAAAATATTTGTTCAGAGAGAGAGAAAACAGTTGACCCAAATCCACACAGCTGATAAAGGCAGAAACTGGGACTGAAGGCCAGGTATTCGAGACACCAAAATATGCATTTTCTGTCTATATCACCTCCATTATACCATGAAGCTCACAAAATATACCTTGGATGACTCCAATCAGTATCTCCCATTGAATGCAAACTACTAACATAACACTCTCCTGCCTCCCACTTCCAGAAAGCACATAGATAGATCACTCTTTCAAACGCCAGGAAACAGTGCCTTAAGCAGTCTCCCTAGATAGATAGTAGTGTTTTTCCCAGCAAAGGGCACTGAGTTCCTTCCTCTCATTTTAGGAGAAGGAAGTCCATTTGGCATCATGCAAATATCCTGTTCTAACAATCAAGAAGCTGATCCCAGCCCTACAGCATAGTCCGCTAGGCTGTGATCTTGGGCCATCACCCTCCTCTCTGGTTCTCATTTTCTTAATTTGTTCTTTGAGTCAAGCCAGCTTTATAAATTCCACAATTCTGGGATCACAAAGCTAAAGTGAGAGGTAGCAGCCACGACAAGCCTAAGCTCAGGACCATGTGTGTCTCCATTTTACCCACAGGTACTCAGCAAGCCAACCCAAAGCCAAGATGAGCAAGCATAAGCCTTCTGCCACAGCCCCAGGAAGGCAGTACTCTGTCCCTGAGCCCCTGACCCCTCCAGCAAGGTCATCTAAACAGAGGGACAGTCTGTACCCATCCCAGGCCCACCACAAGAGGAGTATGGGTGGGCAAGAGAAGCTGAGAGTAAAACTCATTAGCACAGCCAGCCTATTTCCTTAACCTGATGCCATATTTCCTTAACTTGAAAAGATTGAATAGTGATTGTCATTAGATAATGACAAAGATGATGGTTTTATGTGTTTGATGTGATGCAAAAAAGTGCTTATGGCCTACAAGGTCTTGGAATGACAGCCATGCATATGTTTTATGTTAATATTTTATAATATTAGAGTAATTCTGTACATGTGGTTTTGAGTGCTTTTTTTTAACTTAATGTTCTATTGTGAACATATTTTCATGGCTTTAAATAATTTTTAAAACCCTAATTTTGAATGGCTGCTTTTGTTCTATCCTGGAAGTGAGCCATCAATTATTTAATCATTTCATTCTTGTTGGATGGTTAGATTATTTCCAATTTTCTTATTCTATGTAAAGCTACATCCTCATAAACATATTTTTATGTGACTTTCTAGTTGTTTCCATATAATAAATTCCTAGAAGTGAAATTACGGAGTCAAAGCAGGTGAATGTTTTTAAGGCTCTTAAACATATTGCCAAATTCCAATGAAAAGATACTATCAATTTTTACTCCTACCAGCAGTGCACAAGAGGTTCTATGTCACCCCTGTGCCCCAGTTTTCTCATCTATAAAATGGGTATAATACTATGTACCTAATAAGGTCATTGTGCAGATTAAATTAGTTAATATAAGTAAAGTGTTCAAAATGGTGCTTATACTCTTGTCACCTTTAATCTTACTTGTCATTTTTCAAAATATTTGCCAATTTATTAGGTTAAAAAATATATTGTTGCTTTAATTCCTATTTCTTTGATTATCTTTGGAGTTGAAGATGCTTCCAAATATGTTTCTTCTGTTTTGAAGTCTCTATTGATGTCCTTTGCTCATAAAAGGACTTTCAGAAATCCCCCTAATAATGTCCTTTATGATTCATTCTAGCTAATGGTTCTTAAAACAGCTAGAAAAAAATCAAATGCATCTTTGAGGCTCAAAAATTCAAACAGGCTCTAATTTTTCATTACTGGACTTTTGTTTTATGTTAATTATCACTTACTTTCCTTCAAGGCTGATAGGAAAAAAAAGACTAGCACAGATTGGAAATTTTTTTTTTCTTTAATACCTTTCACATTAGCCACTCCTGAATCAGCCTATACTGCTTTAGGAAGGCTCATCCTCTGTTATTTAAGGAAAAAACTGGAATAGTGAAAAGTTTTGTGCAAAGAAACAAATTTTGCTCCCAAGAACCTCAAAAAGTCAGACTCTCTATGTTTCTTACTATGGTCCCCCAATCATCCCATGCCCTGTGAGAATCCTTGAGAGAATTTATTCAAAAGACAGATCGTAGGCTCTTCCTCAGACTTCCTTACTTAGAATCTTGGATGACTGGGCCCTAGAATCTGACTATTTCACAAACTTCTCAAGTGATTATCTGAGAATACAATGCTAAAGTATATCTTGTTTACCAAAGCATGTGTTTTATAATATGTTTTATATAGAACAATTAAACCAAAGGTAGAAATCCTTTGGCAGAACTATGGTAGATTTGAAGCATGATAATTTCTATTAACCATGGATCTTCCAGCAATTTATTAACTCATCAACACAGATAGTCAGAGAAACTTGTTCCTCCCTTCCCCACCCCCTTTTCTAATTGTGTGACTTTAACAAATGACTTGCTAAGCCTTGATTTCCTCATTTGTAAAGGAGGGAAATTGTGGTACCTATCTCATAGAATCATTCCATGAATCAAAGACTATATATGTTAAGTGTGTAACACAATTTCTGGCACAAAAAAAATGGAAGCTGTTACATCAGTGGGATGAAAATCTATGCAGTTGAGGAAAGGAAAAATAAATCCACATTAACAGTTAATAATTTTGGAATGCCACAGTTTACAAATCATTTTCACAGGCACTATCTTATTTGATCCTCTGAACACTTCAGCAAGATGGGAAGAAAACATATTGTTATATTCCTTTTACAGACTAAGGCAACTGAAGTTTCACCAACACTGAAAAGCATTGGATAATAAGTGGCATTGCCTGAACCGCTGACTCTAGAACTCAGTATTCTCAAAACTTCTTAAAAACATAAAAGCCCAAAGTCTCCCAGAGACCACCTACAGTCATCTGAAGATTGGAAATGTTCTCTAGCATTATTCAGCCTAAAGAATACTTTTTCTAGGCTTAGCAAGTACAGTAAACAACAGCTAATGAAACTGGTGGCTATTATCATTTTTCCAGAATCTTAACTTGCTCTAAATTACCTTCAGGTTTACCCGAAATTTAAGAGAAACCATCATGGCAATTTTCAAAACCTCCATACTGTAAAAATTATTCAAAACCAGTTTAAAGGGCAACTCGAAATGTCCTCTCCTCCTCTAAGAGCTCCCAGCTTCTCACACTTAGAGCTGTTAGTTCTTTCCTGGTCCTCTTATGGCTGCCAAGCATTCTCTTCCTTTGCTTTAAAGAATGTTTGCATAATATTCGTGGTAAGATTTAAGTCCAAATTATCAAAATGAAAATCATCTGTCCTCAGGTATAAGCTAACAAAAACAGATATTATTTTTATTCAATTCCTTATACTCTTGATGTGGAAGATGCTCTAGTCTGTACCCTTTTTCTTGAAGTTTCTCTGTAACAGGTTCTATGAACAAATTTCAATGACTCTTACATGTTTTTATACAATCCTTTCCCTTAACTAACTACTTGGCCTTTTCAGTTATTTCCCAGAAATGGTGAATTCTCTGCAAGACAAAGGAGCTGAGATTCTGAAGACCCCTGGGCAGACTTCCTGATGCCAAATTTCACCATCACCCAGGACCTGCCCCCAATGCATGCGGCCTCTTGTTAGTTACACCATGACCTGAGCCAAGGCACGTGCCCCTGCTTTAAAAGCCCATGATCTCCATTAGTTGGAGAGATGGATTTGAGGCAATTTCTCCCAACAAGATGTCTGTCCTACTAAAAGTTTCTTTCGGCCAGGCG
>NW_012154507.1:8283443-8283998 GCF_000956105.1 Propithecus coquereli | reverse complement strand
CTGCTTCCAGATTTGTCTTCAATTCAATTCAGCGAGGGTGCACTGAATGTCTTTGTGAATCTAGGCCTTTCCAGTACGACCCAGATCAAGAACAAGCCCCTTCCTCTGGTGGTCAAGGCCATCTGTGTGCCAGCCCCAGCCTGATGACTACACCCAACGGTGCCCTCTCCCCTTCCGCGGGAGCCACCCTCATGGGAGGTTTGTGCTCCATCAGCTCCATATCAGGCTTCCACCAGCTTGGGGAGCGCCTTGCTGTTCCTTTGCAGTTCCTGCTGTCCTCCCTGCCATGTGTCAGAGTCATTCTCAGCTCTACACCTTCCCAGATATCTTTGTCTAGAATGGGCCCCCTCCTACTCTCTCCCAGTTGACGCCTACATTTTCCTCCAAGGGTACCCCCAGCTTTAACCACATTCACCAAATCTTTGCTGAGAGATGCTGCTCTACAATGTTCTGTCCCTTTCAGTGTTTGTTCCATTTAAAAATACAATTTTTTTCTCTTTGGTTTCATATAGGTGTAGTTTCCTCCAACTGGGATTTGAGATCTGTGGAAACCAT
>NW_012154507.1:8280490-8283393 GCF_000956105.1 Propithecus coquereli | reverse complement strand
GTCTACTAATGAATCTTGTTAATATAAGAACAACATAAGTATTTTAATGCAGGAGATAGGTGTGTTTCTATCTGTCCCTAAACTTACAGACCAAATGATAGGGCAATGAGCTGGAAGATAAAGGAAGCAGAGATTTTCAAGCGGAGTAGGTGTACAAAGGTCTGTCAGAGACTCAAGCCTCACTAGACAATAATAATAAAATAACAAAAACAGCAGCAATAACATGAACACAGATGACATTTATTGAATGTTTATATGTCCCAGGCATTGTTCTAAGCACCTCACATGCAGATTCAATTAATTCTCATAACCATTGTGACATAGGTAATGTTATCATCCCATTTTACAATTAAAGACATTAAGGCTCAGAAAAGATAAGTAACTTGCCCAAGGTCACATAGTGAGTAATGAGCAAAGACAGAATTTGAACCCAAAAGCCTATCTCTGAAGCTTCTTCTCCTCATGGCTGCTAAAGAATGGAACTCCACCACTGGGGGATTCTAGAGCATGCTTCTAAATTTTCAGGTTCATAGACCTTTTCAAACCTGATGAAAACAATGGTAATTTCCTCAGGAAAATGTATATAAGCTCATGCCAAATTTTGCAAATAGTTTCAAGGGCACAAGGATTCCTTGAGGTACATCCCTATATCCCTGTGAAGACTCCTCTTTTGAATGAAACAGGTAATAAAATTGACACATGAGATTGACTCTAGACACTCATGGGTGCAATAAATCTCTCCTAAGTCAGAAGCCATCATGCTTGAGGTGTGGGGACACAGGACACAGGTACCATCACCCTCTTTTCAAGACCTGAGACCATGGCCCTTCCTTTGGCTTTCTGCACTAAGATTTCAAATTTACAATTATATTTTGTCCTTGTGGTTCTAGTTTGCTCAATCAGTGCTCATTAATGCTTCCTGTTGGTGTCTTTGCTACCTGAGAGCAGTTACTGTTGCACTTTATGACAAATGGAAGGAAAGGAGGGAGGGAAAGAGGGAGAGAGGGAGAGAAGTTGGTTCTGTAAATGTTGAACTCCATTCTCTAGGTTTTCTAGAAAACTCAGATATCATCGTGTCCTTTTCTCAGAAACCAGATGGAATGGGAACCAAACTAACAGAGCAATTCTGTTTTCTTTGCTATAAATTAATAATTGTATTGGCAATTTACCAATATTTCCAGCATACTCATACTACCATACTAGGGTTGATAGTTTCCACCATGATGGGATTTGAGGGGTGATGTCCAATGTGCCAAAATCCAGTCCCTACCCTGAGGGGGTCACAGCCGGGAAAAGCCTGGAGGAAGACAGGGTGGAGTGAGAAACTCTTCCTGCCAGACTCAAGGACAGCTTCACCAAGACAGTGCCGTTAGAGCAAGGTCTTGGAGGACAAATAGGAACCAGTCAGTAGAGGAAGGAGGAAGGGCACAAGAGGTAGAAGAAGAGCAGGAGCAGGAGCATCCAGCGGTGGGAGGAGACTGGGAAAAGTTCTGAACCCTGGAAAAGAGGCCAGAAAGATGGGTGGGAGCCAGGCTACGAAAGGACACATACCTTGAGTAGGAATTTGAATTTTATCCTTTATGCCATTGGTTCCCCAACTTAAGGGTGCATAAAAGTGACTACAGTACTTACCAAGAGTTCAGATCCCTAGACCCAGCTCCTAAAGTTTCTGAATTAATAGGTGGGTATTTACCGAGCAGGTGATTCTAATGCAAGTTGTCTGGAGCTCACACTTGGGGGGAATAAACCACTCTGCTGAAAGCAATGAGATGGCCGGCATCAAGCTAAATGGTTTGCTTACAGAGGAGCTATCATTCTGCCTGTTGCACAGAGGATAGTGTGCACACAGGAATCCAGAGCCCCCTTGGGCCATACCCATAGTGATCCCTGGTGTTATAATCCCAAAAAGACCCTGTCCTTCCACCAGGAAGGGGCCAGAAACAGGAGTCAGAAATAATCATCACCATTCAAGACAACTACATGCATGGCCCACACCTGGGAGCACTCACTTGTGGGGGAATGGTGCCAGTCAGGATGCCTGGCCTTAGCAGGTGCTCAATAAATGTTGCGAATAGACTCTCCTCTGCAGAAAGCAGAGGAAATCTAACATCCTCCTTTCAGGAATTCAAAAATCTCATGGACTGTAACTGATACCCAGCTGGCATTTCTGTCACTAAAGATTACCATTTCCCCTGGGTACAATGCAGGTGAAAGAATAGTCCTCTATAATGGGTTTTTTCACCCTTGCTTCATAAAGGGAGTTGTGAAAGTTCTTCGGAGAGACATTGCATAATGGCAGGATCTTTGTAGGCTTCTAGCAGGGAGTTTCTGGCTGCTGCTGGCTTATATGGGAAGATATTGCCCAGATCTTCATACTTAGCTGTGATTACTCTGCCCACAAATGTGAGGGAGAGTCTAAGCTGAGTATCTAGGAAGGATTGAATTTACTCTTCCAGATACCAGCAGATCAGAAACATTCATTTAGCTCTTGCAGAGAGCTGTTGAAAACCTTTATGTCCCACTGAGCACAGGACCCACTTAAACTCTCAGAGGCACTGAACAGCCTTTGAGTGTGCAAAGCATGACCCACTCCTGAGCTCTCTGAGACCTGCTCCCATCAAAAAGTTTTCACTGATGGTTGGGCTTTTCATCTTTGCAAAGGGAGGATGCAGCCCACTCTGTGCTTGACTCCCTGGCTTCAGGACCCATCCCACGCCGAGGTTTGACTCTCTCAGGCTCACCACCTGGAAGGAATGTGTGATGTCCCTTGATCAACTGTTGGGCCCGAACAGCATAAATACTTGCCAGGGATCACTCCAACAATCAACTGGTTTCTCTTGAAATGGATCGGGCTTCCTACAAAACGTGATGGAAAACAGTAAATACCTTCCCTCTCAGACTCT
>NW_012154507.1:8275800-8277385 GCF_000956105.1 Propithecus coquereli | reverse complement strand
GCCCCAAAGATACCCACAACCTATTCCCCAGAACCTATACATATGTTACCTTACATGGAAACAAAGTCACTAAGGTTAAGGACCTTGCATGAAGGAGATTATCTTGAATTATTCGTGTGGGCTCAATTTAATCACGAGTCCCGGCTATGGTTAGAGGAGAGACAGAGATATACTGATGGAAGAAAGGTCAGAGAGAGGCAACGTGAGGACTTGATCTGCCATTTCTGGCTTTAAAGATGGAGAAAGCGACATGAGCGAAGGGATGCAGGCAAATTCTAGAAGCTGAAAAAGGCACAAAACAGATTCTCTCCTAGAATTCCCAGAAGGAAACAAAGTCCTGCCCATTCTTTGATGTTATTCCAGTGAGAACCATGTTGCATTTCTGAACTGCTGAAAGATCATAAATTTACATTGTTTTGTCCACTAAGTTTGTGATCATTTGTTACAGCAGTGATAGAAAATAAATACATTGTCCCAGAACTAACCCTTTGACTTCAAAGCCAATCAGAATGTGAGGTTCTTCAAGCAAGCTAGAACACAGCCATTAGGCATGGACTGGGTTGTAATGGCATCTCTTTTTGCATATACTCTTCAGTTGCTGGTATTCAATGAATGAATGAATGAATGAATGTCTAGTGGTTGGGAAGTCTAAATACATACACAAAAAGGGTTGGAGGTTATAGAAAGACACCGTACTGGTTTACGGATTATAAATGTTATGAATTGTATGATGATTAAGAATTATTAAGCCACTAGCAAACCAATCTCTTAAAAAAGAAAGTCTCAATTCTTTATTTGGAAAGCTTGTGACCAATAACTAGGAAGGCGATATTTGGGCTGATATTGTTTTTCTAAGGACATCAAATAATTACATAAGTTGATGGCATACCATGGTAGAATATTGTTGTTTCTATTAGTGAAGAGAGTAAGCTCCTAAGCACAATTCTTTGTCAGAAATTTGGTTGAAACAGGAGGTAGAGGATTCCCTAATTAAAAAAGAAAAATCTTAACATACAAATGCTTAGTTGAGATAGCACTATAATGAAAATACAGAATAGTGAACCAAAAGAAGTGATTGATATCAGATCTCCTCCAGCTTTCAAAGGAGGAAAGGGTATTGAGGCAGGATGGGAAAGATTAAAAGGCTGAGGATACTAAAGTCCAACCTCACAAAAGTAGTCACCATTAGTTAGAAATAGACAAACCTGGAAGCTGGGTTTGTCTATTTCTTCAAAATGGTACAAATTCAAGCCCAGCATTGCATAATGTACATAGCTTCGAGGTTTATTCTTTTTAACACTGTTGTGCGATGCATCTTCCTTTCCAGAAAATTCCTTAAACTATCAGCATATGTTGTAAATTCCCGAAATTGTATGCTTGCATGGTAGAAGAGTAGACAGAAGTAGCCACAGATTTTAGATTCAGTCTCTGCATAATTGGCTGTGTAATGTGAAAATTCCTGGTTGCATTTATTCTCCTCAAAATCCAACTGAACTCACAGAATTGCAGTAGCAGCTCCCCCTGAGGTTTCATGATACAGATGAAAATGTTACAAATTTGAGGAGAATTCAATTTTTTCCATTAG
>NW_012154507.1:8273936-8275750 GCF_000956105.1 Propithecus coquereli | reverse complement strand
CAGTGTTTGTTCCATTTAAAAATACAATTTTTTTCTCTTTGGTTTCATATAGGTGTAGTTTCCTCCAACTGGGATTTGAGATCTGTGGAAACCATGTCCTTTACTTCTCTTACATGGCTTCATCTCACACCCACCCAATGCCTACTATGCTGTTTCTCCAAGGATCCAAACCAGCACTTACCATAGAATATGCACTGAATAAATGAATAAACATTTGTTGGCTTGATAAACAAACTCAGAACCCAAGAGATTCGTTTGGGTTCCATAGGTCCCCTTTATTCTTTTTGGGGAGGAAAAGCCTAATAAATACATACACATCCACTCTGTCTATATTTTTACATGCAGGATGCCATCTCTGCATGAGCAGGGATGGCCTCAGCTTAAGCATTGAGTTTGATATTTCCTGCCATGGCGGGGAGAAGAGTCTCACCCCACATAAGTCACCGCCTGTGGGGAGAGGACAAGCCTCAGCCTCTCTCTCAGGACATGCCCTTTGCACTTGGTGGGATGTGGAGCCAGCTTGAGATCCTGGCGTGAAAGAAGCATAGTCACAACCTGCTCAGCCTCTGCAGGCCCCGACAGCTCCTCTGTCGGCACAGCTAAAAGCGGAAACCAGACAGGGAGGTTCTTCTCTAGCTTTGCATGCACCGGTGCTCAGACCCAAACATTGACACACACCAGCAGTCCACTGCAGGGACAGCAATCCCCAAAGTGGCCACATCGGGGCAACTCCAGGACAGTACCATCCCCCAGGATAACCCTAAGAGGCTAGCCCGGTAGCAGACATTAGCCACTGAGATGCTATCTTCCCACCCAATCCAAGCCATTCTGGAGGTGACAGGGGACAATAAATAAACCAAATGGAATTTAAAATCCTGGCTCCAACAGCTGTGTGACCTCTGGCAAGTTTCTTAGTTTCTCGCAGTCTCAATTTCCTCATCTGTAAAATGGGAATCATAATAATACCTACCCACCAAATGCGGAGAATTAAATAAGCCAGACAAGTGACATATTAACACGGTACTTGTCATTTTATAATGCATCATGATTCTTATCATTAACCATTATCACTGAAATTCAAGATTGAACTTTTTCTCCCTTATCCTAAATGGCCATAGGATATGTTTTTGTAAGAATCTATTCTCGGTTCCCTTCCTTGTCTCCCTCCTTCCCCCTTAAATTTTCTCTTTTGTTTCCCTTTTTTCCTCTTTGCCTATCCCTACCTACAACCAGGAATGCACAAGGGCTTGTTGTGAAATTACTTTTGCAACAAAAGGAAGCGATGGCCCCTGGTAAGCCTGACACCGCGGCCAGCGCACAGCACACTGCCTCTCCATCCCCTCTTCCTTTCTCAGGATCAAAACTTCACTTATCCATGCGCCATCACGTCGTCTGGGCACTCAGAAAACAGGGTATTATTTTACGCATTTTCCTTGTGTACCAATTAAGAAACCATAATAAGAAATTTCTCACCCAGTTTGCTCCAGGATAATGAAGCATTCCAGTATCTTGCATTTTGACGAAGATTCGCCTGGAAAGTAAATTATTTAGAAAAAAAGAAAGTGTATGTAGGTGTGCTGGAAAAAGTAGAAACCTGTCTTTGTTCATGTGAAATTTTCTGTGTTCAGTTAAGTAGTTTGGGTTTTGTCTTTTAAGAAGCAAAATATTAATACAATACAGAACATGAGTCTAGGTTTTCCTGGAATTTGGCATGCCTGCAGATCTCGTTTTATTCCCCATTCACTGAATCTATGGTTATTAATATTTTAGTCTCTCAGTATGTTTCTGTTGTAGTAATTGAAAAGCATTTGGCC
>NW_012154507.1:8261311-8263496 GCF_000956105.1 Propithecus coquereli | reverse complement strand
TCACCACAGTTAGGCAATTTTCTAAGTATTTCACATGTATTAACTTGTTTGATTCTCATTACAATCACCGCTTTATATCATTACAATGACCATCTTACAAGACAGGTACCTGAAGCAGGGAGATGCTAAGTGACATGGGAAAGCTACACAGCTGGGAAAGGTGGAGACTCAATCTGGAACCAGGTTGTGTGGCTCTAGAGCCAACCCTCTTAACACGACCCTATGCTGCCTTCTCTTAGTGACTACAAACATGTTTGATTATGACAAAACTCCTGGGGACCAAGCCTGGATGAGTAAATGCCAGACAATAAAACAGCTAAATTGGGTCTTCATAAGAGATTAGTGGGAATTAGGGGATTTATGAGCAGAAAAAAAGAAAAAGAGGGGCTCAGAATGATCATAGGAACCTGCTGTCCAAATCCAGAAGATGAACAAGAAAAATCTCAGGGGTGGGAATAGATGTAGGACCATCCAAAAAAGTGACGTGTCATAGTTTATTTTAAGCTGCTTATTGTGTGCATTGCTAAGTCACCACTCCAAGGCACACAGAGCCTTGAGATGGGGCACTTTGGGGAATGATGGAATTGGGACGGCGCCCGGCAGAGAGCTGCATTATAGAAAAGGGCCAGCAGGCACAGGAAGGAAATTGCAAAAAATCAGCAGAGATGCCTGGGAGTAATGTAACCATTCTCCAATGATCTACAGAGATTAGACTGCCCACCATAAATGGATGGAGACTCAAGCCAGTTTCTCTCAGTCTTAATAGACAATGTCATTGCAACAAGCTGGAGGACTTGGGACACCCAGACAGTTGAAATCCAGGTTGGGTTGGAGTTAAAGGTTTCTGATTTCTAAAATTAAACACTCAGAAGGGGTCAAAATGGGGTCTATTTAGCAAGATGGCTAAATAGAAACCTCCAGCGATTGTCCCTCCACACAGACACCTAATTTAACAACTATCCACACAAGCAAGCACCTTCAGAAGATCCAAACGTGAGGTGATAATCACAGTATCTAGGTTTAACATTATATCAAGGAAAGAGGCACTGAAGAGGGCAGAAAAGACAGCCTTGCATTGCCTCCACCATCCACCCCATCCCCTGGCAGAGTGGAGAGAGAATCTGTGTGCCCCGGGGTGGGAGAGTGAAGTGATTGTGGGGCTTTACATTGAAACTCAGGGCCACCCTGGCACAGGGGAACCCAGCACAGGGAAGAATTCTGCCAGTGCCCACTGAGCGAGCATTTTGACCAGCCCACCCAGAGGGAACTAGCCCCACTACCAGCTGACAGAAAGCAGCCTGGAGCCTGGACTAAATTCCTAAGGCAGTTGGGCCACAAAGGCTGTAGTCCTTGGGCAATTCCTGTGGCTGTGCTGGCTCAGAGCAAGTGGACTTGGGGTGCACATGACCCAGGGAGACACCAGCAGCTGCAGCCAAGCCAGTGCCTGTGTCACTCCTCCCTTAACTACAGGCAGTGCGGCTCAGAGTGGAGAGTCCTCTTCCACTTGGGGAAAGGAAAGGGAAGAGCTCAGAGGACTGTTTTGCAACTTGGGTACCAACTCAGCCACAATAAAATACAGTACCGAGCAGTCTCCTGAGGCTCCCAAGTCCAGGCTTAATTCCTGGTGGCACTTCTGGACACGCTCTGGGCCAGAAGGAAACACACTGTCTTGAAGGGAAGGACCCAGTCCTGGCAGGATTCACCACCTGCTGACAAAAGAGCCCTTGGGCTTTGAATAAATGTCAGAGGTAGCAAGACAACAGTCACCATAGGCTTTGGGTGAGACTGGGCTGGTTTTAGGTGTGACCTGGCACTGGTGGTCACAAAGGAGTGCCCACATCACTCCTCCTCCACCTCCAGCAGCCCAGCACAGAGAGTGAGTGAAGAGAGTGAGCGATTGTGCCTAGTTATCCACGGAATTCTCCTGTATCTTACCCAAGTTCACCAAGGCAGCACCACCAAGAATCCATAAGAGTCACAGCATTACTGGGTTTGGGACACCCCCAGTGCTGATATGACTGCAGTGACCACAAAAGACCTAGACCATAACACTCAATTCCCTTTGAATATCTGGAAAGCCTTCTCAAGAAGGACCGGTTCAAACAAGCCCAGACTGTGAAGATCAAAATAAATATTTAACTCTTCAAATGCTCAGACATTGATAAACAACCACAAACATCAAGAA
>NW_012154507.1:8260010-8261261 GCF_000956105.1 Propithecus coquereli | reverse complement strand
CCTGAACTGCAGATTGTCTGCAAAGTGCCCGTGTGGTACAGCTATGTAAATTTTATTACCTAGCAAAATTTGTGTCTTAAAACTCTTGGCAAGAGCCTTCATTTGACTAACCCAGATTTTTTTTCCCTTGGCCCAGACATAGAAGAATTAGTGCTCTTGAATAACATATTAGGCACTTGCTTTTTGTAGTAGATACACCGTCCTTTTAATGTTTTGTCATATAACTTAACTGCCACCTGAACAAGAAAGTAACTATTCAAAATTTTTTTATAAATCTTAACTGAAAATTCAAACTAAATTTAGGATCATTTGATTCCTAAAGGGTCATTTCTTCCTTTGGGTCTTTGATTCTCTGCCCTCTTTGATGTATGTGTTGATACAATCAGCACAGAAATGATTATTTAAAGTCTGTATTTTTTTTTCTGAAATGCGTTGTCTCTTGTGTTCAAATGAAAGGCAGAACACAATATTTCAACATCTCCCTGCTTTTGGAATTTGGATTCTGGACGGCAAATCTTACATTTCTTTTCATTTTCTTTGAATTGTTAAGAAACTCTGTGTGTTCTTTTAAGTTTACAGTCAGCTCTGAAATTACAATGCAATAGCTTTGAAGTGGTCCAAAGTGCCTCTAATGGGAATGAATTATAATGGAACTATCAAGAAAGGCACTGAGTATTATTTGGAATGTAGCTTTGTTTCTATCCTGGTTTATCCTTTGCCAAAGTCTCCATTAGGGTATCACTCAATCAGTCTCCCTGCTGGAGAGCAAGTTACATTCATCCATGCACTAACCAGTCAAAAAGAGTAGAAAGCTCTAGGCAGGAGCTGTGGCCTCTTAAGAAAAGAGGAGCTTTCTGTAAAATGGTTTCTAATTCCATCTATGATGGAAATGCCATATGAGACAGTTTCACCATCTTTTCACAACAAAATATTTCATGCCTCTTCCATTGCACTTTTATAAGGGCTTCATTGAACTTCAAGACTAATGGCCTCTTCTAAATGAACAAGAAGATACCTCACATCGCAAGGTTCGATGACTGCAGGTGTTAATTCTTCAGCCTTCCAGAAGCACCTGTGCTAGCTCTTGATTATTAAAAAATGTAACAGTAAAACTAATATAATAGTTAATAATCACTAACAGTTATGAAGTACTTATTACATGCCAGACTGTACTAAATGTTCTATGTACTTTAGCTCATTTAATGCTCACACACACAAACTCTAGGGGGCAGCATTGTCCCCATTGTATAG
>NW_012154507.1:8257763-8259960 GCF_000956105.1 Propithecus coquereli | reverse complement strand
TTTTGACTAAATATAATCAGAACACGCATCACAGAAATCAGACTATGTGCACATCTGGAGATTTCAGAGTCAGTACTGTTTGATTGCATGCGCACTCCACTTATCTAGGATAAAATAGCAGTTCAGTGGTACCTGCATTGTCTCAGTAAGCTGAATTTTTATTAAGACACTAATGTCAGAGGAAACTTCTACTCAGTCCATCTGACTTCTTCTCAAATCGAATTGAAAGAAAGTTCTCTGATTATAGCTACTGTAAGACTCAGACACTCAAGGACCATTTCACCTTCCAAACTTTCTCTTTTACTATCCCCAAAGCCAATAAAATGTCCCAAAGCGATAGTATTTCTATATCTAAAAACACCTACTGCACAATTTCACCCACCCAAAGCAACACAAAAGTCCCACTACAAATGCCGGGTTTTTTTTTTTTTCACTCCTTACAACCCAAACACTAATATTTTCTTTTTAATTAATAAAATAGCATCACTGTATTTCACGTTAACTTGTCTCCTTCAGTATGTGAAGCCCCTTCAAAACAGCTTTTCAAATCAAAGATAATCCATACAATAATCAGATTAGCTTAAAATTAAAATAGACATAAATGGAAAAAATTCTCTACTTCTGTACTAGAAAATACTATTCTCAAATTATACAAAATCTATTTTGAAGATTTTTCAAAAGATATTAAACTATTGCTATGCTTTGATGTGTCCCCTGCAAAATTCATGTGTTGAAAACTTAATTCCCAAGGCAACAGTGTTGGAAGGTGGGGCCTAATGGGAGGTGTTCAGGTCCGGAGGGCTCCAGCCCCATGAATGGAATCATGTCATTATAAAAAGCCTTACAGGAGTGTAAGGAGTGTAACTCTCTTCTGCTCTTCTGCAACGTGAAGACACAGACTTCACCCCTCTCTTGCCCTTCTGCCTTCCTCCATGGGAGGATGTGGTGAGAAGGTCTACACCAGATGTCAGTGCTTTAATCTTGGATTTCCCAGCTTCCAAAACTCTGTGAGAACAAACTTTTGTTGTTCTTTATAAACTGCCCAGTCTCAGGTATTAATTGTATTATAGCAGATCGGAACAGACTGAGACAACCATTTTTCCTAGATTGTCACTGAAACTTGAATATGTGATGTTTCCCACCATAAGCAAAGGTAGCCCTAAGTGGAATGGAATATTAGAATCTTCTTCACACTTCTTCATACTTCATACATATCCATCCTCTTCCCTATGTGAAGAACCGTATTTACCCAATAGACAATGGAATCAGAGAAAACAAAAGAAAAATAATAGCCTAGCATAGTTCAGTACCAAAAGATGTTTACCAAAAAAATGGGACTGCAAAGGCAAGGTGAAAATTATGTAAAAGATTTTAAAGATATGAGCATTCAGGAATAATGCCAACTTCCTTGCTGTTTCTGGCTAGGTTTTGGTAGTAATTAATAGTCACTGAAAAATGGCAGAATTTTGTGCTTAACTTAACAGCAAGACTCAAGATGCTGAAACCAGTTTAATGTGGGTAGGATTGGTATAGTTGAAAGCCTAGGGTCTAAATCCACATCTGCCACTTAGTAGCAATAATTTAATCTCTTAAATCTCAGGTCCTCATCAATAAAATGGACATAATAATAGGGTCTATCTCAAGGAATGTTATGCAAATAAATGCACTGCACAAGTCCTCTGATTTATATTAGAAAGTTAAAATGGAGCTTATGTAAAACATGATTTTTGTGGGGAAAAAAAGGGAGTAATGGAACTGAAAGAAAAACCTCAGTATCCTCACCTAGGTATGATGAAGGATCCCCAGTAGGGTGAGAGGAAGACAAAATGGGATGCTTCTGGTGTGAGCCTTTGAGGACGGCCACAGAAAGTTGAATGTAAGTGGCACAGTAACGTGAGATTGTTAGGAAGACCTAGAGTCATCTCTACTATTTGAGCCCAATCCAAATGTTGATTACACTGACTATAGAAATAGAAAACTAAAAAGCATTTTGTAAACATGTGGCTTACTCATCCTCCATGTCTGAGAGGTTAACAAGAGAGGTCAAAAGCTGATAAACTGAATCAATAAAGCTTCATTGTCTAGCCTTGCGTGTCCCAGGGAACCCTTGAGCTATGATAGACACAAGGAGGTCCCAAGGTCTCGGGCAGAATCCCAGGGGTCAGCCCACGTGAGGGGGGCCACTAGGACCAAGGCT
>NW_012154507.1:8239682-8241488 GCF_000956105.1 Propithecus coquereli | reverse complement strand
AGACCTATCGTACAAGAAATGCTAAAAGGACTTCTTCAGTCTGAAAAAGGACATTAATGAACAACAAAAAATTATCTGAAGATACACAACTCACTGGTAATGGTAAGGACACAAATACAGAATATTCTGCTGTTGTAATTGTGAGGTATAAGCCACTTATATCTTGAGTAGAAGACCAAAAGACAAGCCTATTAAAAATAACACCTTTTTGAGAGACAAATACTATAAAAAGATATGGATGGAAATAAGAAAAAGTTAAAAAGT
The DNA here is from genome assembly GCF_000956105.1 of Propithecus coquereli. NCBI lineage: Eukaryota > Metazoa > Chordata > Mammalia > Primates > Indriidae > Propithecus > Propithecus coquereli. The sequence goes on along the minus strand of NW_012154507.1, from coordinate 8,241,224 downwards.
GGGGGGCATGGGGTTAAATGGTAGAATTTCTGTTAGATTTCTCTTTGCTTGTTTATTTTTTTGTAAGCAGAGTTGTCATATGTTTAAAATAATTGGTTACAAAATGTTTTTTGCAAGCCTCATGGTAACCTCAAATTAAAATATCTACAACAGATACACAGAAAATAAAAAGAAGAAATTAAAACACACTACCAGAGAAAGTCATTTTTAACAAAGGAAGGCAGAAAAGAAGAAAGAAAGAAAGAGAGGACCACAAAACAACCAGAAATGAAATAACAACATGGCAATAGTAAGTCCTTACCTACCAATACTAACATTGAATTTGAATGAACTAAACTCTCCAAACAAAAGACATAGAATAACTTCATGTCATTTGTATTTTGATGAGGATTGCATTGAATCTGTAGATTCATAACAATAACCAGAGCCAACTACATATTGTCTGCAAGAAACCCACTTCACCTATAAAGACATGTAAACTGAAAATAAAGGGATGGAAAAAAGATATTCCATGCAAATGGAAACCAAAAAAGAGCAGGAGTAGCTACACTTCTATCAGATAAAACAGATTTCAAGACAGCAACTGTAAAATGAGACGAAGAAGGTAATTATATAATCGATGGGTCAATTCAGCAAGAGGATATAACAATTCTAAATATATAGAATTCATTCAACATTTTACCACACATATCCACAAAGCAAATATTATCAGAGCTAAAGAGAGAGATAAACACCAACACAATAATCATTGGAGACCTCAACACTCCACTTTCAGCATTGGACAGATCATCCAGACAGAAAATCAACACTGAAAATTGGACTTCATCTGCACTATAGACCAAATGGATCTAATAGATATTTACAGAACATTTCATCCAACAGCTACAGAATTCACATTCTTCTTCTCAGCTCATGTATCATTCTCAAAGACAGACCATATATTATGCCACAAAGCAAGTCAAAAAATTCAAAAAACTTGAAATCATACCAAGTATTTTCTCTGACCACAATGGAATCAAACTAGAAATCCATAACATGAGGAATGTTGGAAAATATACAAACACATAGAAATTAAACAATATGCTCCTGAATGACCAGTGGGTCAATGAAGAGACTAAGAAGGAAATTTAAAAATTTCCTGAAACAAATGAAAATGAAAACACAACATATCAAAATTTATGGAATACAGCAAAAGCAGTAATAAGAGGAAAGTTTATAGCAATAAGTGCCTACATCAAAAAAGTAAAAAAGCTTCAAATAAAAAACCTAAGAATGAATCTGAAAGAACTAAAAAAACAAGAGCAAACCAAACCCAAAATTAATAGAAGAAAAGATATGATAAAGATCAGAGCAGAAATAAATGAAATTGAAACAAAAAAATACAATACAAAAGATCAGCAAAACAAAAAGTTGGTTTTTTGAAATAATAAAAGAAATAGACATACCTTTAGCCAGACTAAGAAAAAAGAGAGAAGATCCAAATAAATAAAATCAGAGATGAAAAAGGAGACATTACAACTGACACTGCAGAAATCCAAAGAT
>NW_012154507.1:8222891-8237587 GCF_000956105.1 Propithecus coquereli | reverse complement strand
AAGACATATAAATGGCCAACAGGTATGTGAAAACATGCTTAACATCGTTAGTCATCAGAAAAATGCAAATCAAAACTACAATGAGATATCATCTCACCCCAGTTAAAATGGCTTTTTATCAAAAAGACAGGCAATAATGAACGCCAATAAAAATGTGGAGAAAGGGGATCTCTCACACACTGTTGGTGGGAATGTAGATTAGTGCAACCACTATGAAGAACAGTATGGAGGTTCCTCAAAAAACTTAAAATAAAACTATCATATGACACAGCAATCCCATTGCTAGGTATGTATCCAAAAGAAAGGAAATCAGTACATCAAAAAGATATCTGCATTCCCATGTATGTTGCAGCACTATTCACAATAGCCAAGATTTGGAATCAGCCTAAGTGTCCATCAACAGACGAATGGGTAAAGAAAATGTGGTACATATACACAATCGAATATTATTCAGCCATAAAAAAATGAAATCCTATTATTTGCAACAACATGGATGAAACTAGAAAACATTATGTTAAGTGAAATAAGCCAAGCACAGAAAGACAAATCTCACATCTTCTGTGGGAGATTAACATTAAACCATTTTTTTTTGAGACAGAGTCTCGCTTTGTTGCCTAGGCTAGAGTGAGTGCTTTGGCATCAGCCTAGCTCACAGCAACCTCAAACTCCTGGGCTCAAGCAATTCTCCTGTCTCAGCCTCCCAAGTAGCTGGGACTACAGGCATGAAACACCTTGCCCAGCTAATTTTTTGTTTCTATTTTTAGTTGACTGGCTAATTTTTTTTCTATTTTTAGTAGAGACAGGGTCTCACTCTTGCTGAGGCTGTTCTCAAACTCCTGACCTCAAGTGATCCTCCCGCCTCGGCCTCCCAGAGTGTTAGGATTACAGGTGTGAGCCAACACACCCAGCCTTAACATTAAAACAATTGATTTCATGGAGACAGAGTAGAATGATGGTTAACCAGAGGCTAGGAAGGGTAGCAGGGAGGAGGGATAGATTGGGGATGATTAATGTATACAAAACTATAGTTAGACAGTTAGATAAAATGAACAATATTTGATAGCAAAACAAAGTGACTATAGTTAAAAATAAGTCATGGTACACTTTAAAATAACTAAAGAGTGGAATTGGAATGTTCTTCACACAAAGAAATGATAAATGCTTGAGGTGATGGTTACCCCAATTATCCTGATTTGATCAATACACATTGTATGCCTGTATCAAAACATCACATGAACCCTATAAATATATACAACTATTATATACCCATAATAATTAAAAATAAAAATATATTTTAAAAATTGAAACAGATATTGTTTCCTTTAACATATAAGTAAAACAATTAAGAATGAAATAGTCGCCGGGCGTGGTGGCTCACGCCTGTAATCCTAGCTCTCTGGGAGGCCGAGGCGGGTGGATTGTTTGAGCTCAGGAGTTTGAAACCAGCCTGAGCAAGAGCGAGACCCCGTCTCTACTAAAAATAGAAAGAAATTAATCAGACAACTAAAAATATATAGAAAAAACTAGCCGAGCATGGTGGCGCATGCCTGTAGTCCCAGCTACTTGGGAGGCTGAGGCAGAAGGATTGCTTGAGCCCAGGAGTGTGGGGTTGCTGTGAGCTAGGCTGACGCCAGGGCACTCACTCTAGCCCGGGCAAAAGACTCTGTCTCAAAAAAAAAAAAAGAATGAAATAGTCCTTTTTATTGTTGTTGTTAGTTGTTGTTGACTTTAGTAATGTAACTTCACATTAACTATCATGTTCTAGTTTAAATCACTGTGATAAAATAACACAAATCTTGGTGGTCATATGAACAAAGTACAAGAAAAACTCCAAATATGCCGAATACAAGTCAAACATAGAAAATTACCTCAGTTTCACTATATTAAAGATGGAAACATAAATCAGAATATTCCTATTAAATAATAAAGCTCCTTTCAAATTGCATTACTATATATCCTTAGCTATGAGTTTTACCTAGTATCTGTCTTGTCCGTGATTTTAAAGAACAGAGAGAAATAAATTGCAAATTTAAACATGAGAGTACATTTCATTTTATCTAAAGAAATGTTTAACCCATCAAAAACTGCTTGATGGTCCTCTTTAATTTCATGTATTTATTAACAACCTACTACATACAAGGTCCCACGCTAGGTGGGTGAGACCCAAAGAGTTCCTGCTCTCAAGAAACTCATTTCCCAAACTTCTTCCAGGTAATGAAATATCCTCCTTAGGTGCCTAAATGGGTCAGTGACCTGTTTTAATCAAGCAACTCAATCTGTTCTGGAGTAGAGTTTATCTAATAAAATGAATATGAGAAAGGCCAGCCAACCACCTAAAAATGATGAAGCCTCACCGCAGGTCACCTCCACCCGGTGTGTCCACACATCTCTATGACATCTACAAACAGCCATTGAAGATTATGGGTTTTGTCCCTTCTTGTCAAAAACGGGATTGCTTCCATCTGCCAAAAAGGAGATACTCCTGGTTTCTTGCCCCTTCTCTCTTAGGAATTCTTTGTTGTTCAGGGTTTCAAATTTTTTTAAATGATAGAACATTTCTTACCCATAAATTAAAAAAAAAAAGTGACAACTACCCCACCACCTTCACTTCACCCAGATTCACACTCTAGGTCCAGAGCAGTTTTCAACTTTCAAACACCTGACTTTAAAACAATCCACTTACAGAAAGGGTGGAGCAGACTTCCCCTTTAATCCTATGTTCTCCCTAGGGAAGGAGTGAACAAGAGTTCAAACCAGATCCTGTTCTCTTTACTTGCTAAGTAGCCTCGAGCAAGTCATTTAACCACAGTTTCCACACCTAAAAAGTGGGGAAAATAAACATATTTCACACAATTCATATATATCACTTTTAAAAAGACATAATGTGTGTAAATCTAGCACAATGTCTAGCTCAAAGTGAGCACTTCATAAATGTCCCTGAGGAAGCAAAACTGTTAGGAGCTTGACCTGAACTATAGTCCAGCTTCTAAAATGCCCAATCCCATGTCCCAGAACCAAAATCATCCCAGAATTCACTGTTTTTAGAATTACAGTTTGGCCTAAGTAAAGTTCACACTCTCCCTATATTCTCACCTTCATGCAGGCCGCCCTCAAGGGCAAAACAAGCAGAGAACAATGGCTGAGACTGGAGAAGAACGCTGACTCAGCAGTGCCTGCTGCTCTAGCGGTGCCTACACTGTAGGACAGCCAGCATTCCCTGAAACGCTGCTTACGTTGCCGTCAACAAAGAGAGTAAAGAAGCCCCCAAACCAAAGCTCAACCTTCACAATAGAAGTGGCCTTGACCACATGCCACTCCCTCTCTCCATAGTCCCGAAGAACCCACAGGACTCCTCTGAAAACCCTTTCTCCAGTCCAGGGCAAGCACGTTCACATACATGCCTTTGTAGTCACATTGAACCTCACCACTAACCAAAAGAACTACAGTGTGTCCATGTGCCCCCAAAGAGCTGCAGGTTTTGTTTATGTAAAACAATTGTACAGCACCTATTCTTTTCTAGGCACCATTCTAAGCATTTTTACAAATGATAACTCATTTAATCCTCATACATGATTAGACGGGTAAGGTATTATTCTTATCTCCCATTTTACAGATGAGGAAACTGAGGCTGGAAAAAATTCAGTAACCATCAGAGAGGCTGATTCCAAAGTCTATGCTCTTAACCACCAAGTCATGCCTCCTCCTCATGTAGCTCAATCAGAGTTGTGATGGTCAGGAATGTCTTCCCTGTGTATATATTATTATATTAAGAACAATATTGGCAAATCTATAGGTCTATATAGATTTTAAAAGTTGATATCCTACAGAATTGATATAGGTGTATGGAAGCTGCAAAGTACAGTGGACAGAGGCTGGGATGTGGAGTCAAACTGACTTGGATCAAATCCCAGCTCCATAAATTGTATGTTCCTCGGTTAGTTGATTAAGCATTATAAGTCTCTGTTTCCACATCTGTAAAATAGTGATCCTGATACTTATCTCATAGAATTACTGGGGAGATTAAATGAGAGAACTTACGTAAAGTACCTAGTAATATGTCTCTCACATAGTAAGTGTTCAGTAAGCTATAGCCTTTATGATTCTTTAAGATTCTAATTGTTTTGTTGTACAAGTGGGTTTTTTTTTTTCTGGGAGAAACTCACAAGTATTAAAAAAAAATTAATTCTAAAAGAAACCTAATGAGCAAAGAGCAATTCAATTTCTAGAAATTATACAACTAACAATTCAATCCAATATTTAAGTACGTTTTCTGGGCATGACATAAATAAATTAAATGGTTATGGGCTCAAGGGCCATATACTTTAACTACATAGAAGCAATAAATGAGGGTGTTTTAAAATAACCTACTCTGCCTTTAAATAAAAATCAATCTTTTATCACTGGAAAATATCACTCTCTTATTTCATTTATTGAAAATGCCAAGAGGAGAGAAAAGTATTACAGATTATATCTTAGCAATTCAATGTGTTCCAATGGTATAATTGCATCATTGGTGGCTTTCTTCTTTCTAGACCCTTGGAAGGACAGTATTTCTCTGATCCCTTGAACTGGGTGTGGACACATGACTTGCTTTGGCCAACAAAACGTGAGAAGTGATATGTGTCTCTTCTAGGCAGAAGCATTTAATTACCAAGACGAGACTCTGCAGAATTCCATTCACCCTCCTTGGTGATCAAAGAAGCTCATATTGAGTTGAAATCCCTACCAGTCTGAATTTCTGAGGGACTATGATGTACAGAGCCTTCCTGACAATTCTCATTGCTCTTTTGGCTTAAGCAAAAAATAAACTTTTGTTATATTAAGCCACTGAAATGTAAAGGTTATTTGTTACTGTTGCTTCACCTAGCCTATCCTAACCGACAGAATAATGAATAATGGAATAACTTACAGAAAAAGCGAGTTAATGCCATAGACTGACTCATCTCACTAATCTCACAAAATGGGGATTCATTGACTCAAGTTCTGGATATCAGAAACAACAAATATGAGTGATTTTATCACTGTAATCTTACTCTTCAGTAAGTACCTGCCTTTGATCCATGCCATTCTAATATTAAGGGATTTCTGTTTCTTTGATGACAAATAATATTCAAATCTACTTTTGAAATGTTTTTAAAACATCACTTGGTTCTTACAGGCTTGAAAAATTGCTGGCCATACCTAATAAACTTTTAGTTAAAACACTTGATGTTATTTAGGCATTAAGATTTTCCCTTTCCTCTGTTAACACAGGCCTAAGTTGTCTGGATGGACCCAGAAATTTTATCTTTTTGATTCTCCATGAACAAATAGTTATGGTGGCTTCTCACCACTTACCTACTTATCACAGACTCATAAAGAGTTAAAATTCTAAGACATATAGGAGCCTACTGAAGAGATAAGTAGATATCAGGACTTGAAAAGCTGTAATGATCACAGAACAGGTCCCGGCCTAAAGATTCAAAGCAACCTTTCATAAGAAAAGCTCACCAGAGTGCTATAATGACAGAATAAGCCGTATCTACTCTCACCCACAAAACAGAAGCATCTCCTATTTCCTACCCAAGTCCCATGTTTGCTGGCTCAGTCACACACTCAGCTGGAACTCTACAGGATAAACCGTAATTGACTTGCCACAAATTGCTGCAGAGTCCAGCATGAAAATCAAAAACTTTCATTGAGCCTTTTAACACAGCTAGAGTGAGTTATAAAATCCTGGTCTGTGAATAGGCTTCATTTGATGCATTAGGTTCCTACAAAGGTTTCCCATAAATCTTAGATGGATAGATAGAAAGGTAGCTATTCATATATAGATACATAGGTATAGATATATTTATATTTTATATACCTGTTCTATGTGTGTATGTATGTATATTTTTTCCTAGCAAATTAAAGGAGTACCTACAGCAAAATACTTTGCACAATGACTAATCATTTTCTAATATCCCTATATTAATTTCAGGATTTATACCATTTGTCCTATTTTATTACTTTGCATAAATGGCTAGGGATCAATTGCTTTAACAAAACCATGGAACTGCCTAAGTGTGTTCTGAACAAGTAGTCACATCAAATGAAAACCCACAGAATCTGAGACTGCTGCTTTTCATCATTTGATTTCTACCTCTGGTGAGAGTCAACAGATGAAGGGACCAGAACCTCAATTCCAAGTCAGAAGACCTGGGTTCTAGTCTGAGAGTTCATCTGGGCTCTGCAGTAGACTGGGTATGTGCCCTTAGACAAGATCTTTAACCTCTCTGAGGCCATTCCCTCATTAGTAGATGGGATTTTGGGTAGCTTGGGGAACAATAATGCAGACACTCTCTAAAATTGTTTCTAGATGCAAAGTCTCTTTAGGAATAAATGAGTGATTTAACATCTACTTTCACTGCAGGGTAGGCAAGAGGACAGATTGGAAAGATAGGATGAGTCTGACTCAGCACAAAAGCACAAACTGGAGTATTTCTGAAGAGAGGGAACAGAGAATGTATTTTTGTAATTGTTGTAAAATATCCCTCTTCCAACAGAAGTCTTACTGACGTTTGCTTTCTCCCCTTCACCTGGAGTCCCTATCCCTTTATCAAGCCTTTATGGGTAGACTCTATAGATTTCCAGGGCTGACATGAGGCATAGTTCCTGCCCTGGTCATCAGAGGAGACATCCGTAATAAAATCCATCACTTTATTGTTAATTATTAATAATAAAACGATGGAAATAAAAGAGCAGAAAGGAAATAGACTCACCAATAATATGTGTAAATGTGTCTTGTGTTCATGTTATCTACTACAAGCTGGAAGCTGCAGTGGCAGGGCCTTTGTTCCTGTGATATCTTTACATGTTCACAGACAATAAACAACAGAAGCAAACACTAAAGTCGGCAAGTTAAGAGTAGAAGTTGTTAAGATCAGTAATAAATCTGCACTGGTTGATAGTGAATTCTGATTCATTCTTAATTCAATTTTAACATCCTTATTGATAGAAAATAGGAAAATCCACACAGCTCAAACAAAACGAAACAAAACAGGCCAGGGGACAGGAACTTGATGGAAGTCGTACATTCTGGAAGTCTTGTGGTTCATGAGGGCCTGTTACCTAATGTGGTCTCATCTTTCATCACCTCCCAGCACCCTTCATTTGAGGCACTTTGGATCTATCTCTTCCTCATCTCCCAAATCTTTGCAAGTTCTGTTTTCTCAGCCTGAAATACTATCTTCTTACTCCTTCATTTTTGCCTAAGTAGTTCCTATTCATCTTCCTGGCCTTCTTTCTCCAAGAAGCCCTCTCTGGCATTCCAAAGCTGAGTTAGATGCTCGTCCCATGTGCGCCCAAGGCCTTGTATTAAAACTGCTTTTATTAAAACATGCTCATCTTTATGACCACAGACTGCAAGCGTTGAGGGCTCTTACTCGTATCGTTGTCTTTGCAGCCCCAGCACCTGCAGTATACCTGGCACATAGTGTCCAACAAATATTAGTCAGTGCATGGCACGGCCCACTCTCCTGGCCTAATCAGGAAAACCTTACAGCAGAATCTGCCAAACTACTCCTGTTTCTTTTTCCAGGATAAAACCAAATAAGCTGAAAAATAAAGCAATACTCTTGGCAAGATGTTCTATTTTCCTTGACTAATAGCATAGGCAAAATGTCTAGATCCAGGCCTGGCACAAATCAGACACTCAGTAATGTCTTTCTTCCTCTTTTTTCCCCTTCACTTCGTCCTCACCTCACCCCCTTCCTCCTCTCCTTGTTTATCAAGTGTAAACCTCAAGAATCCTTCATATACCAGAGATCATTCAAGATACTCTCCTAAAAAAAAAAAAACTCTTAAAGTTCCTTGAAAGAACCAAGGGAAAAGGTGGTACCATTTATGTGATAAGTGTTGAAAATAATTTTGATCGAAGCATTAAAAGCTCATCAGAGAAGATGGAAACTGTGGGCTTCGCCATGAAAATATGTCCAGGATCTAACCACTTCTCACCAGCTTTCCAGCTACCTGCCACCTTCTCTCCCGCAGTGCAACAGCCTCCTGCCAGGGCTCCCAGCTTCTGCCCTTACTCCCCATCTCAAGGGTAAAGTCAATTTTCAAGAAAACTGCCAGGGGATCCTTTTGAAATCTGAAGTCAGATCACTTCACTCTTCTGCTGAAAACTCTGCAATGACTTCCCAACTGACTCGGAGGAAAGACGCAGTCCTTATGTGACTGCAGGTCTGACGATCTACACCCACCTGCACCCCTACCACTCACTCCCAACACCCTTCTGGTCTTCACTCAGATGGCACCTTCTCAGTGTGGCCATCTCTGGCCATCGTATTGAAAGCTGCAACAATTTAAAATATTTGTCATATCCCAGTTCCTTGCTTTATTTTTCTCTTCAGCACTTCTTGTTAATATATTTTATGTTTTTCTAATTTTAATTTTTAGAATTTGATTTTAGAATTAGAATTTCTAATTCTGTTTTTCTAATTTATCTTGTTTTACTTTTTACTTTTTGTCCCCTCTCACAAAAATGTTGCTGTTTGGATCACTAATATAGTTCCCACACTTAGAATAGTACCTGACACAAGAGTAAGTATGCAATAAATATTTATTGAATGGGTGGATGAATTAATAAAAGTAAAAATTAGCTGGATGAGCTGGTGACTCAACTTTTCCAGAGCCTCCTGTGCCCTCAAACACACCTATAGTCTCAGCTACTCAGGAGGGTGAGGCAGGAGGATTCCTTGAGCCTAAGAGTTTGAGGCCAGCCTGGGCAACACAGTAAGACTCTGTCTCTAAAAAAAAGTAAAAATTGTTGCTCTAATATTTGGAAATAAAATAACTTCAATTTAATTCAAAATATCCCACCAAGTCATTTTACATTAATCAATAAATAATGCTACAAGAGTCAACTCTGGTGTTCGCCTGCATTCTACAAGTGTGTCATGAGAAAAGCATTATAGTCATGGTGATACAAGTAAATCTTTGTCATTAATTGCAGTCAACAGGGGAGAAAAACACCCTAAACATGTTTGGTTTCCACTGTATGGTCTCAGGTCAATGCATGGTTTCCTTTCACAGCTGGACCATCCAACTTTTTTTTGGAGGCGGGGGGGACCCTCCATCTTACCAGGCAGCCATTCATTTTGCTTGATCATGTCCTGTTCTATTCTTTACAGCTTGATATTCCAAACATTTCTCACTCTCCTCAAGCTTTCTACCTCATTCTTCATTTGCAGAGAAGAGAAACCATCTATATCTTTCTTTTCCATTTTCACACATACTGTAGTAAATAGCAAAAAGGGTAACAGCTGTTCTCACCTCCCTGAATCCACACTCTTTGAAATGCAAATTTTGAGCTCCTCCCATCAAGAAGTAGAGTCTATTTCCCTCCCTTGCCCATAAAACTGGGCTAACCTTGTGAATTGCATTGTCCAATAAAATGCCACCAAAGTAATGCTGTGCAAGTTCTGATTACAGGCCTCAGAAGAGCTGACCCCGCTTCTGCTCACCCTCTTGAAATCCTGCACAGTGACTATCTGAATAAGTCAGGGCCAGCCTACTGGGTGATGGGATACCACATGGAGCAGAAATGAGTCATCCCAGTCAAGGCCATCCTAGATCAGCCATCACCCAGCCACCTTGGGAACAACAGCAGATATGTGAGTCCAGCAAAGACCATAAGAACCACCCATCTAAGCCCAGCCCAAATTGCTGGTCCCCACAATCATGAGATAAACAAATAATTGTTGTTTTAAGTTACTAAGTTTTGGGGTGGTATGTCGTAAGGCAAAAGCTAAATGATAAACTTATCTAAATAGTTTCCTATGTTTATTATTTTCCTTTTTATCTCAAGTAGTGGTGACTCAACTTTTCCAGAGCCTCCTGTGGCCTCAAACACATTCTCCTCTTCTGGGATGCCTTCCCCACCCGGTCCATCTGGGAAACACATTAAGACTCAGCTCAATACCACCTGGATAATCTCCCCACCCAGCCCCTTCCACTTCACTCTCCCTGAGCTCATAGCATATATACATCCCTCCATCTTGGCACTTACTTTTGTGTCCATCTACCACAGAAGACTGAGATTATGTTTCATTCATCTCTATTACCCAGTACTTAGCCTAGTGCTTGTCATATAGAAGCTGCTTAATGATTTGGGGTTAAATAAATATCAAATGCTTTGACATCTTTCATTTCCGTCTCCTCTTCTCTATACCTATGACATCTGCCTTAATGACAGCCCCTGTTACAACTGACCTGAATAATTTAAACAGAGGATTTTGTTGTTCCCCCGCCAGCCTTGTCTAGTACTTCCATAGCACATTGTAAACACCTTTAACACACAATCATGGGTGTTCTTCCCATAAAACTTTCAGTTCTTTCAAGGCAGAAATCAGACATCCTTCAGTTTTTATATCTAATGCCCAGGCTAATTACCTATTAGTAATAGGTAGTTCATTAATGAAACTAATTTTAACACTTCTAAAAAACTGTTTTCCAAAGGAAAAAAAAAGAAAACCTATAATTCCATAAAGCTGACTTTCTAGCCAGATGTTGATAACAGTCAATACAATGAATAGTACTATCTAGACTCAGCCACATGTGAGAGGAGAAGGGATCAACTCTTGCCTTGTAGGGATTTTTCTGGAGCAGACATTGCTGTCCTGTATTGTTCACTCATAGCCCTAAGTGACATCTCTTCTACCAACTCATCTACTTTGAAGCTTTCAATATTCAAAAAATGTGGAGACATTGATATGAGAGGAATCACTCCTTTAACTATTCTCAAGAGATGTCAATTAGTGGATTGATGTTGATCTGCTCAAAGATTCTGTCTTTGATGTTCAATGGCATTGTCCCCAAATAGTACTAAGATACAGAAAGTAGGTTTATCAGATTCAGAGAGAACCCAAAGCTGAAATGAAGACCTACTAGCTAGAATCCATTCATTCATTCAACAAATATTTATTGCATGCTTATCTACCATGTGCCAGGACATTGTTCTAAGTATCAGGATACAAGAGAAAACAAAAAATGTCAAGCCTTTTCTTCCATAGAGCTTTCATTCTAAAGGCAGAGATAGACATTAAACAAACAAACAAAAAATAAACATGATGAATAAGCAAAACTAATACCTTGCCCTGCCACCACTGTGACCAAACATACTACATACCACAGCTGTAGGCGGGGGAGGGAAAGCACTTTACATCCTGAGATAAACTTTAAAAACAGGAATATCCTGTCTAGCATTAATCCTCAAAATGAATGAGACTTTACGCCCTTTCCCAGAAATTGCTAACTCACTAGTGAACGTGTTTACCCTTGACTTTTGCAATACCAGCATCTGCAGATACGTGATGACCCTACAGATGTAATAATTACGTGAGAAAACTGCTATGGTTTCCCATCATGGACAGCTAACTTGGTAACCTTGAAGGAATTTTTTCTTAAACACTTGCTGTGTCCTTTACTTGGAGAACAAATTCTGAAGGCTCATCTTTCTTGCAAAACGTTGCAAGTAAAACTCCTCTTGTTTTCTTATTGCTTTTATCTCTGAGTCTTTCTTTCACCCACTGCAGCTAAATAAGCTATGTTACTTGAGAAATACACCACTCAGACCTCTTTTACCTAGGTTTGCCTTTCTCAACTTCTGCAATAAAAAAGCTGTGGAGATGTAGCTTTAACTCTCGACGACTCAGTTTCCATTTTTGTTTTGTCTTTAGGTTTCTGGATTAAGGCTGGTTCTTGGCCAGGTCTGGCTCTGTCTTACACATGACCACTGTTTTATTTCTCCTGTAAGTGGCAATGATATTCAAGAGATAAGTTTGAATTATATGCTCTGCCCATCTGGTTTCCATTGAGTGACAGACAACAGGGAGTCTAGTAGTCTCCTTCTATTTTTCCTTTTAATTTAACAGTTGTCTTTCTGATGTGTCCTGGTACTTGAACACTTGGGTCTTTGCCACCAACTCATGCAAATGTAGTCGTATCGTCGTGTGGTATCAACCACAGTGTTGAGAACTCACTCAGGTCACATCCTCAACCACTGATTATACATTTTTATTTCCAAACATCAGTAAAAATTTTTGTGCTATTTGAATTGAAATCACTCAAAGTAAAAAAAAAGTTCTGTGCCCTTTGAAACCGAAAGCCAAGCCTGGATCAAGGAACATCACAATGAGTACAACTTTGGCATGCATGGGGTCCCTCCCCTTCTTGACCTGGTGCTGCCGCAACTGACTGGGGAGTTTTTGCTGAGACCCTGCAAATTGGGCTTTGTACTTACATCTGACCCGTGACTGAGGTTGCTAGTTCTTTGTGTGTCTGTGCCCTCTCCCCCCCTCTCAGAAGGAAAGTGCTTAACCTATATCAATGAAGGAGGAAAGACTAGAGGGGAGCAAGACGGAAGCAGAAAGGCCAGGTAGGGCTGTTAACACATCAGCTCAGGCAAGAGGTGGCAGTGGCTTAGACTGTAGTGATAACAGCAAATGCATGCGAAGTAATCGCATTCAATGTACTTTAAAGGCTAAGGTGACAAAGAATGGGTATAAGGTGAGAGAAGAAGCAAGGAGCTAAGAATGACCCCAAGATTTTTGATAGTTGCGAGAATAGGAATTCAAAATTACCTTTACTGTTCAGGAAAATGAAAAGTAACAAGGATATGTAAATACAGCTCTTGGGTTTAAAATTTCAACTGTAAAACTGCAGGATAAGGGAAAACTGGCCTTACAGTAGTCTATGAGAAAATGAGCCAGGGGTCTTTGTGGACCTCAGGTTCAGTGTAATTCACACGACAATCAAAAGAGCCTACTATTTAAAATACAATAGTAGAAGTAGAACGCCTGAGTTGAGGGATATGATACCTTCATTATAATCAGTTTACATGTAAACTCCCTTCCATTGCTAAGATTCATAGATCTTTAAATCCATTACCTAAGAGAAGCAACATGTACTTATAGGGGTCTCAGTGTGTGATGTGCCTACAGTGCAACTCTCCATTTAAAAGGAATCCCAGAGAAAGGGCACATTTTTAAAATATCAGATTATAAAGTACAATACCATCTACTGTGTGCTAAGTACCTCACTAGCATGCTTTACATACATGACACTGGGCATTTTCTGTGATTCTTTCCTAAAAAAGAATAAACCCTCCATGTATCTGTACTGAGCACCTTATTTGTCTTTGGAGCTTCTTTTTTTTAGATAAACATGGGAGTAGAAGAGTAGCATTACTCAACATAAGAGAGAGAAACAGAGAGAGAATGAAAGAGAGAGAGAGAGTGTGTGTGTTTTCCTTGCAGAAGCAATATAAACATGAAAGCAGACAAGTCAAAAGACTTGAGTTCTGGGTGGGTCTCAGGCTTCAACTCTCTGCGTGACTTCAAGCGAGCAATTCTTTCCTTGCATTTCAGCGTCCTAGGCTGTAATGGGGCAAATAATGGCCATCTCCGTGCATACCCAAAAGAGAGGCTCTCAGGACAAATGGTGTGTCCTACAATCAACAGCCACCTATGGAGCAGTCGTGGAGTACAAGACAGTATAACTAAGCCCTTAGGAGAAAAATGTGCTCCAAGCTCTCCAGAGAAAGAAAGGAAAAAGAAAAAGGAAATGAGAAAGTGAAAAAGGACTTTGGGCAGGAGAAAAAGCCCCTCACTGGGAGCTAGTTTAAGAAGTGTATCTCTCTAGAAACATCCATCTAAGGTACCAGAGCTTTTAAACACACCAGCTGGTAATGGAGTGCAAGAGAGGTCACTGCCAAAGATGAATGCAGTATTCGTCAAACAGCAGAAATGGATGGTTTGTGTAACAAGAACAGACGGTTCTGCCAGGGCAGTCTCTCCCCTGTCCTTCCTGCCCACGTTTATAATGCTGCGCGTAATGTCATGGGACAAAGATCAAAGAAGGAAATGCCAACCACGTGGGCAGCACATCAAAACTATTAGGAAAGAAAGTACATTGGGCCACTTCAGGCATATTAGTGTTAAATCTGACACCCATTCCAGACCATTCCAGACTACACCTCACCAGATGAAAAACACTTTCTTTTGTCTCTTTTCTCTCCAGTCTGTGGGCATTTAATTTCCACATAAGAAGAAAAGAAAGGGCCTTAAAACATAAGAACCCAAAAAATCCAAAACCACTATTCCTTTTAAGCCATTCCAAGCTAGATCTACTAAAAACTATTCAGTCCACTGGTTTTATACTGAAAAGTTTAACTGGCTGAAAATTACACTATTTTGCAACTAAGAGGAACACGAGAATTCAGAAATCTGGCAGAGCTTAAGGTCCCTGCATTTCCATTTTAAAGCAACATTACTTTTCTTTAAGATGGATATTTTATTTCTAAATGGCTGGACGTGACCTTTGCAAGTGTGTGGTTTCCAACTGCAGTTTAAGAAAAAAAAGTCATTCCTACTTCTCATTCTCTTGTTTCTGTTAATCACTGTTTCTCTTTCCATACCACATAATGAAGAGGGACATGTCTGTTGCCCTTTTAGCTGATTTCTATTATTCCTCATTACAGACTTTGTTCCATTTCCCTGCTTCCCACCATGTGTTAAATATTTAGACACTGAGTCTAAACTGTCCTATCCCTGCCTCTGTCAGGGTGACTATCCTATAGTTGTGTAATCAATTAGCCTGGCATCTGATCTCTGTTTCAACTGTCTTCTTAGAGGAAATTTAATTATGATTAATATCTTTTCATGACTTTGAAA
>NW_012154507.1:8217039-8222536 GCF_000956105.1 Propithecus coquereli | reverse complement strand
TTTTGGTGCTCAGTTTTCCAAAAGTGGGGCACCCTTATATATGGATTTTTGGAAGCACTGGGATATCTGTTCTACCTTATCAAAAACTGTTCATGGCCCAAAATTAACCATAAAATCCCAATAGCAAACTTTAATCTTCACCATGCCTCCTGTACAAATATTCCTGCAGCAACACAGTAAGTTGATGAACCCAACACCAATTTCCTTACCTGTCTTAAGGAAACTTTTCCAAAACTTATAAATTAGAGCTGGGCACCATGGCTCATGCCTGTAGTCCCAGCTACTTGGGAGGCTGAGGCAGGAGGGTCCCTTGAACCCAGGAGTTCAAAGCTACAGTGAGCTATGATTGCGCCACTGTACTTTAGCCTGAGTGACAGAGTGAGACACCCTCTCTAAAACACAAAAATAAAAAACTTAGAAATAAGGCAAAAAGATAACTCCATGTTCTTTTATTGTCATACTGCATTGTCTAATGGGCCCATTTGTGGATTCTATTAATTAGGGCCCATATTTTATGATATTACATGTTAATATATATTTTGTCCAATAGAGACGCCAATGATTTTGTACATTGGAGAAGATAACACCAAAGGTTATGGTTTTATTGTCCTATTGGACATTAACTAGTTTTGTATCTAATCTAGCAAACTTATTTCAGCAAATTTTTCCTCAAGTTTTCCTTTGAACCACCTTTACCTATCCTGTTGGTTCTTCATTAATAGATTGAATAAATGTTGACACATATTCTTTATCTGTATGAGAGTCATGTTTAAATTTCTTTGAAACTTGTACTTTGACTTCTGCCTCTACTTCCGGTTCCAGCCTCTTCTGTAGTTAGAGAGAGCCACGTAACACAGTTCCGGCCAATCACATACAAGCAGAAGTATGACTGGCATTTCCAGAAAAGCTTTTGCTCCCCTGATGAAGACAGTTATCGCTGGCACTACCCCTTTTCCCTCCTTTCAGCTTAATTGTTGGCAAGATTTCTGGAGTTGAGATAGCCAATCTTGCTCCTAAGAAGCAAGGAGAACAAAGGATATGCTAAGAGACCCTCAGAGATGCCAGCCCTGACATCACTGAGCCCACAAAACAAGAGCAACAGCCATCAACCTCTGAACTAAGTGGGAAAAATTTGTTCCCATTTGTTCAAGCCACTGTAAACCAGGGTTTGTTCTTGCCTTCAACCAAACACATTTTCAGCTGATACAATTCTTTAGCCTCCTCTATGTTCCCCATTTTGTAAGTTTCCAGGTTTTCAACCAGACAGGCAAATTCTGCTCAATCTAAAGTCTACACTATAAAGGTGTATACTTTTGAAAGAGATCATGGAAGAGACTTAGTAATGCTTTATAACAGTTTCTAAAAACAAGTTGATATTGTCTCCATGCATGATGAAAACAGTAATGAGCTGTCTCAAGCATTCATCTTCCCTCTAAACACCAAAGCTGGTCAATGATAAACCAAGGTGGCTGTCGCCTTCTAAGGATGCTCCATCCTAAAGGTTCAAAGACCAGAGGAGTTCCCTGGTGTAGGACAGCAAAGGGGAGTGGTCCACACTGGCGCTGCAATGCCTGGGGCTCATCCCTGCCACCTCTCCCCTCCAGGGCTGGCCTAGACTGAGACCCAGCCTTGCCTTTGCCCTAGTCTAGTTCACATGGCCAGAGAGTGAAGTCCTGGGTGAACATGAGTTGACAAGCAAAAATAACTAAATCCTGAAGAGTACTAAGCACTTAACTAACTCAGCTCAAACTTCTTGGCCTCAGCTTTGCTTTCTTCTCACACTCAGATAATCAAGAATGTTTGTCCACAGCTGCCTGTTGTGTGCTCAAGGCCTATCACTGGCTTCTCATCAAAAGGAGAGTGCCAATTCCCTTTTATGTATCTCTTCTGAAAAAGGAATGTTTGCTTTATATGTATCCAATAAAAAGTCTTCCTTGGCCTACTATATGAGATCTGAGCCAGTCTGCTCTTCGCTATGTGCTGACAGAAAGAGAGAGAGAGAGAGGAAGGAGGGAAGGAAGGAGAAGGAGGAAAGAGAGGAAGGAAGGAAGACAGGAAGACAAGCAGAATGGATCACTAGGTGGAAAAAGGACAAGGAGGGAACAGACACATAAAGACACACACATTTGTCAGATCTGTGAAACTTTGGAGCTGCAGTCCCCAACCCTTGGGCCGCAGCCTGGTACTGGTCCGTGGCCTGTTAGGAACCAGGCTTCCCATCACTGCCTGAGCTCTGTCCCCCTCCCCATGCACCACCACCACCACCACCACACACCCCAAGCCGTGGAAAATTGTCTTCCATGAAACTTAGGAACTGGGCCACACAGCAGGAGGCAAGCAAGCGAAGCTTCATCTGTGTTTACAGCCACTGCCCATAGCTCACATCACCGCCCGAGCTCCCCTCTCCCGAACCCATCAGTGAAAAAATTGTCTTCCATGGGAAACTGGTCCCTGGTGCCAAAAAGGTTGGGGACTGCTAGTATAGAGTACTTTAAGTGTCTTATCTCATTAAATTTGCACAATGTCCTGTGTAAGGTAGATATCTATTATTAGTCCCATTTTATATATAAAAGAATTGAACTCAGATTATACAGTAAAAAAATAGCAAAACTAGGGTTTGAACCCAGACCTGTTCTTCCTGATGCCTTGTCCTTGTATTACAGTGTGTTTTTTATGTCCTCTCCTCTGCCTCATCCTGTGCTCCCAAGACACCCACACACACACATACACACACCCCACAAACACACCTATTTCCTTATTAGTACTGTCCCTCTCCCTCTACTCAAAAAAAAAAGAAAGCTAACTCTTTTCCATGCAAAAACTCATTATTCAGAGAAACAAAATGGCCTGTAAAAATTGCCTATTTCTGAAGATTTCCCTGAAGATTCTGCAGGCCCTCCATAATCCCCTCTGAGACGGCTCCTATAGAACTATCTCGGGATCGGACATAAGCCTATTATGTCCTATTATGTGGATTTCTAATATTCTTTTTGCACTTAAAATGAATGGTTATATCTTCTTTCTTTTTTTTTTATTTTTCTTTTTTTGCTTTCTTTCTTTTGACCCAAAGGTTGTGTGCTCACTGCCATTCTCTTGCCCTTCCAATTCCTAGCTCCCTCCTCACCCTCATTTTGATTTTCTCTTTCTCCTCAACTCTTTCTACCTTATGTGTGAAGACAGTGGGTGGAAGGGAGCAAATGGAGAAAGAAAATGACATAGAACACCAGGGAAGCGATAATATAACAACATGATAATTGCGTGAGAAGAGCCTTCAGAGTCTTTAGGCACCTGCAGTTTATCTGTAAATTGAGAGCAAGCTCACTTGAGGCCTCATCAATGTTGCATCTGAGCCCGGACAGCCTGAGCCGGGCACCATTTCAGACCCTGTGGGAAATGAGACAGCACAAAGACCTCGTCTTCCCATTGAGTTTATCTCCCCCAGCACTGGGTCTCCTAAGTCACCTGGATACTTTTTAATTGTCTTCTGGTCTGGGTAACTAAACCCCCGAATGGACCTAAACAGGATCTTTCCTTAATTGATCAAGCAGAAAGCCTGAAGAACAGCCTTGAAAGCAAAGCAACAAATCCTCTGCTCTAGAAAAAGCAAGAATATAAAGGGACACACCTTTTCTGACCAGCTTATTTCTCTGACAGTCACTACTCAGAATGGCAGAAGGCGGCCGAGGAGTGTCTGGTGCTGAGACCTGGGACAAAGCGGCCAGGTTTCCTGCTCCTCCTAACTGGAACCTTCAAATCGGCTTCAACTTAAGGGAACACAAAAACATCAAACACGTTCTCAAAAATGAAAACAGAAATTTGAAACACTCCTCAAGTTCCTGCATTGTACTCTTCTGTGTTGATGAGGTGTTTTTTTTATAGAGAACACTTACCATTCTTACCTAAATAAAAAAAATAAAATCTTCACTCTGTAAGTGACTACAAGACACATCCCAGCGCTAAATGGAACTGCAGCTTGGTTCTCTGCCATTTGCATCGTCCATGGCGCTGATCCCTCCTCGGGTGGGTAAGTGGAGGCAAGGGTGCTTGCGACGGCAGCCCCAGCCCTGGCCCTTTCGTGGCTTCTTCTTGTTTTTGGAACTTATGGGCTTTCAGGAAAATGGATCCTATTTAAGCAAAAGGCAAAACTCTTTTTCAAGAATAATTCTTTTAGGCCAGGCGCGGTGGCTCACGCCTGTAATCCTAGTTCTCTGGGAGGCCGAGGCGGGAGGATTGTTTGAGCTCAGGAGTTCAAAACCAGCCTGAGCAAGAGTGAGACCCCCGTCTCTACTAAAAAAAATAGAAAGAAATTAACTGGACAATTAAAAATATATAGAAAAAATTAGCCGGGCACGGTGGCGCATGCCTGTAGTCCCAGCTACTCGGGAGGCTGAGGCAGAAGGATCCCTTGAGCCCAGGAGTTTGAGGTTGCTGTGAGCTAGGCTAACGCCACGGCACTCTAGCCCGGGCAACAGAGTGAGACTCTGTCTCAAAAAAAAAAAAAAGAATAATTCTTTTGCCCAACTCTCAGTTTGCAGAAGTCTTTTGCAGAACTGACATTTCCCTGAAAGTGGCAAAGTCTTCAGCTCAATGTCATGTGCAGTGAAGCCTTCTATTTTCCTTGAAGCAAAAAGGTTTCAAATATATTTTCCCATCCTGACAGCAGTGACAAATGGGACTTTTACTCAAATGGATTACAGAGGGGCTTTCTGAACCACATAAAGCTCCATGCAAATAAGGAACTACCAATATTTTTTTTTTTGAAATGTCAGAAATACTCATAGGGTTTTTTGACATTTGTTTAAAAACATTACCAGCTCCCCTTTCTTCGTTACCTAATTCGTTTATTATCAGCAGCAGAGTAATGTTGGACTTATGGCCAGGAGGGGTCAAGGGAGAAGCCAGTCAGGAAAACAGGAGGTTCTGTGACCAGGGCAGGGGTACCATGTTCACAGAATCGTCAGCTAATGCCTCAGACCTGTTGCTGCCCTAAGGATTGGTCAGCAAACTTCATCTGCAAAGGGCCAGATGAATAAATCAATATTTTAGGCATTTGGGGCAATAGGGATCTCTGTTGCAGGTTCTCAACTCTGCCTTTGTAACATGAACGCAGCCGTAACACGCTGTAAGTGAGTGAGTGTAGCTGTGTTCAAATAAATCTTTTTGACAAAAATAAAGAAGGAGCCAGATTTGTCCCGCAGACCAGATTTTTGCAGACCTTCAGATTATGATGTGGGTGGCATTTAAATAATAGTATTTGGCAAGGAAAGGGGGACATCACAACACATTATCCCCCAGAAGCCTTCTAGGGCCAAGGAGCTGGACCAGGCTGGGCAGGCTCTGTGGCACTAGACATTAACCCTTTGATTACTGGCCTGTGGGGAGGTGGGAGCTTCCAGGGAAGGGGCTGGTGGGGCTTTCAGGAGCTTCAGGGCAGCAGCTAAGTCCAGCCGGTACAAAAAGTTCATCAATATTTTAAAAACTGGTAAAGCCATGCTGG
>NW_012154507.1:8204909-8216749 GCF_000956105.1 Propithecus coquereli | reverse complement strand
TCAAAGTTCATTTTAAAGTAAGAAGGAGAATGGGCACAATGAAATGCTTCTGATTGGGTCTCTCTCCAATTACTAGCTACATTGCTCAATAAATGGGTTGGCATTAAGGGCAGGGAGACCATAATGGGTTGTGCCCCTCTGAGGGGATGAGAATGCTACCGAAATAGTGCTCTGAGGAAAACTGCAACAGAGGAAGAAATTGTCTTTGGAGCGTCCCACCCCCCCCAACCCAGGTGCTTAGGAACACACAGACACACATACACCACTAACCTGTAACTTTCTCTCCTTCTATAAGCCCTCAGCTAGCTACCATTAGAAGTTATTATCTAAACTAATTCAGACTAAAGCGTTAATGAATATCAGCACCTGCATGTCTTTTACCTATTAGAGGTTTAAGAATTTTTTAAAGGGGCCCTGGAATGAGCAACGCCTTTACCCAAATGAAAGATCCTATAATGGGAGGAGTATTAACACATACTTTTACATATTTAGTCAGGGAGCTCTCTCCTTCTGAAAACATGTTACATTGACAGCTGACAATTCTTTCCTTGAAAAAAGCAGACCTTAACTGCAGCACATGATGACAGAAAATTTGAATTTCTTTTAAATTAAAGGTCTTGTCCTGATATCTGGATATGCAGAACATCAGGAACTTTAGAACAAACTGTATCCTGCTCACACATCCCCACACACTTCTCACTTTTTACAAAGGACTGTATGATCAGGTAACATAGAACCAGGTGGGCTCATTATTACACTGTGAACATGAAGACGTGCTACAGAACTGGATTCTGTAGCTGTGGGGGATAAAAAAGGGAAGAGAGAGGTCTTATCTCAGTGGCCCTGGCCCTTTGGGGGCTGCCCCCAGGGATCCCTGGCCCCATCAGCCCCCTTCCTACCTCTGGTGCAGGAAGAATGCATGTTTGGAAGATAAAGTGCTCTTTGAGGAGTTCAACTTGGGCCAATGGGCAGCCAGGAAATTTCCTTTGCAGCAATACTGTCCAAGGCCTTAAAAAAAAAAAAAAGGCCAAAGCCAGAGCACATGGCCTCTAAGGCACAGAAGCAAGATTGAGGCAAGACCTGTGACGTCCAGTTCCCAGACTCAGGGACATTATGCTCTATCCTGTTCAGCCCAACCCTACTCTTTAAACACACAATCTGCATCTCTTAAAAATGTTTCGCCTTCAGCTAACTACATTAAATCAGAAGAAGGAATTCTAACCCTCTGGCTCTGTGCACTTCAACAGCTGTGACCTTAGAGGTACCCAGAGAGGATGTGCTTCTAGGACCCTCTTTCCTGGTAAATGCAATGAAAGCCTCAAAGTTTGGGCTAATAAAATCCTCACTAAAAACTCTCTCTCTGACCTCACTGCGCTGTGGAGTGGTTTTAAAGCCTTGTGCAGAGCCTTTTCACAGAACCATTTAGTTTAGCTAAAGGGACAGAAGAGGGGAGAGGTGCTTTTCCATTTCAAACCATGCAACAGCAGTAAGTAAGCCTCTATTGGCAGTGGGAATTTGATGACTGGCTTCTTCCGCAAAGCACTAAAAATGGGGTCAAGACTGCACCCCTTGATAAAGTATGATAATCACCACCATAGGCAAGAGATCTTTTTCTAATTAAACTCTCCCTTACCTCCCAGGAGAAGTCTTGCCCAGCCAAGAGCCCCAGGACCAAATGAGTCGCAGAGCTGTGAGAGAGAGAATTGCAAAAGGAAAATAACTTCGTGAATGGGAGCTTTGGCTCATTGGAGGAAATCGCATGTGAAACGACTCCAGTCGGAAGGCCTGAGAGGAGGCCACAGTGAGTGATGTGAGACAAGCACACGCACCCACAGGCATCTCCGGAGTCCCCACGGCTGCCCCGCACAGCTGGGGCGGTCCCTGCCTCCGCTCTGTCTCGGTGTCTAAATCGTGAGGCAGTGTGCACAAAAGCATTCTGAAGTACTAAGGAACACTGCTATTGCTGGAATTCAAAGGAGGGACCAAAATAAGTGTGAGATTTCTGGGGAACATGGAGCAGGAAGGGGACCCAGAGGCCCGTGCTGCAGACTGCACACTCGCCCAGCCAAGACCTGCCCATGCATCCTGGGGCTGAGCAAGGCAGCCTGTGGGGCAGATATGATTTGCCTTGGACCCCAGACTCTCTCCCTGTCAGCATTTACTGTACCCTCTCCATGCCCCAGGCCCTCCGTGTCTTCATGCAATTTCCCTTCTGAGTCTGTCCTCTTTCTAAGCTAAGACCCAAGCGCAGAAGATTGTACCCTTCCCTGTCAAAACTTACCCTCCAAAGTTGTATCTCTCCTAAGACCTTATTCTCTGACGCAAGTGTTTCTGATCAACTAACTTCTATGAACAGATGATAATGAAAATAACTTTCTCAAGTCAGAGATTTGCATATTGACAGGGCCTTCCAGAATCAATGCCTTGACAACAACTGTGGCTCAAATGCTCAGAATCGCAAGGCCCTCTTCACTTAAGGTAAGAGAAAAGAAAACCAACATCATGGCCTACGGTGACCAAAACTCATAGCTTAGGCACGAAGCTGGGTCACACTTTGTCACCTGAACATAACTGAGCCCCACCTCCTCTTGGTAGCTAAAGTACAGGAGACCCTCATGGAACCCTGAAATTAAAGCTTCACGAGCTACACGTGGGTGGAGATGGGGAAAGTTAAGAAGCAATGATCAGGCAATGAACCTACCCCGTTCGCCCCAATCCAAGTCCTGTCTCCTAAGTCATCTTTCTTCTTGGAAAGCATGAAAACTCTCCACAGACTCAAGTCTAGCTCAGGCAGGGAGGAGGCAGGCAGGGCAAGGTACACATGAGCACTTTAATCCTCCCAAGCTAGAAAAGAGGAGGAATTTGGCCAATGGCTTTCAATGCTGTTTACATATTCTGAAATTATTCTTTACACGTATACACATCTATTTTTCTTTCTAATTTTTCTTTCAGTTACGGAAAAATGAGCATCCTCCGTCTCTTGGCGGTTAACTAAGTGAAAAAGAGACATTTCTCTGTCATACTTAAAAGCTAAGGTGTAAATTTAAAAAGAGAATATCAGAAGACCCATCTTTGACTCAATAAGATCTCACCTGAAGCAGGTTGTAGAAGGTGCACTGAGGCATGTTTGCCAGCTGAGAGAAAGCAGCCAGAGTGAGGGAGACGACGGTGGATGGTTAAGTAACACACAATGAAGGTAAAAATAGACTCAGCATCCTCAGCAGACTATGTAAGATGTGAAGAGAGGGTGAGGAGACAGGATAGAATATGTCCTCCTACCATTAAGACAAATTCTTTTTGAATATCAAAATTACCCATAAGTAAAGGATCCCCAAAGTCTCTCTCACGCTAAATGAGACCCTACTGTAGCAACTTTGTTAAAAATAACTGAGACCTACTTTGATTACTTTAGTATGGTTTCCTTCCTCCCCTTTCACATCTTTAGAGCCATGTAAAAATTTTTCCATGGGCCAGGTGCAGTGGCTCACGCCTGTAATCCTAGCACTCTGGGGCACCGAGGCGGGAGGATTGCTTGAGGTCAAGAGTTCGAGACAAGCCTGAGCAAGAGCAAGAGCCCTGTCTCTACTAAAAATAGAAAAAATTAGCGGGGCATGGTGGTGTGCACCTGTAGTCCCAACCACTCAGGAGGCTGAGGCAGGAGGATCGCTTGAGCCCAGGAGTGTGAGGTTGCTGTGAGCTAGGCTGATGCCACAGCACTCTAGCCCAGGCAGCAGAGTGAGACTCTGTCTCAAAAAAAAAAAAAAAATTACCATTATTACAAACACAAACAACATCTATTCCTTTTGACTGGAAAAGACAAAGCCTGAGGCACATGTGAGAGGTAGCAGAGAATGAGAGGCAGTAACCATTGGGCACTGGATCAGTGGCAGAGAGAAGGAAAGTAGAAATGAGCACCTCCCTCCTCTGCCCAGAGACTCAAGGTCCCTAAGACTCACCACAAGTCAGTAGGAAGGCTGGGCAGGGACCCAGGTCTGCTGAACTTACACAGCATTCTGCAACACACAGCACTAACTTACTCTGCAAATAGAGACTGCTGCATGAATTGTGTGGGGGTGAAAATACAGCTTCCTAGACTGCACGCCTATATGTTCTCTCTCCCACTGTTTCTGTACCCACTCTATCTGAATAGCATCAGTAGAATGTGGAAGCACAAAGTGGAAACGAGAAAGATTATTTTAAAGACATAGCTATAAGTGTTGAGCTTAAAATGTTCAAAATAGTATTGAGTACCACCCACTTCCACCAAAGTGCTCGATGATTTCTTGTGTTCTGGGCCCACTCTACAAAAATATGGTGCCCCATTAAGTTGTACATTCATAGGGGTTTCAAGATTGCTCCTTGTAATGTCTGTTTTAGAGTATCTGAATAAATCATTTCTTCTCCATTTCTCACGCTTAGCAGGTTGAACATCTTACTACTAAATGAGAGAATCACCCAGACATATTTTTAGTAGGGAAGCCTGAGTTTGCCTTACAAGAGTACCGCCTAGTGTCTATATGTGGAACTGCACACAATTTTTCTTCAGTTAAGAACATAACATCATTTGTGTTAGGGTACAACCTTGTTTTATGAAATGCTAAAATACATATGTAGACATATTTTTCCAAATCAAATTATGTCCCCATAGATTTATGTTAATATTTTAAATATTAGTTCACAATGAAATGGTCTCTGAGATATTATAAACCTCACACTTTAAAATTAAGCCAAACTTCTAGAATTCTAAATTAATAGAAAAATGATTTCTAACAAAATACTGACAGAATTTTCAATTGTTAACATACTGTGCTTTAGCCATCAGAGACAGTAGTAATTGCTAAAGCTCAATTCCCTATGAAATATTTGTGAATTTTTCCCAAAACATGCATTTTATTTCATGGAAAGCTTATATGAAAAAATAATGACAGATATTTGTTGTATAATTACTATGTTCTTGACACTGTGCTAAACACATTACATACATTATTCCCATTTAACCCTCACTTAATATTTATAAAAGGCTTAGAGCAATTCCTGGCATATAGTAAATGATATCAAATAAATAAAAGAACCTAAATTATCCTGAGGACTAAGTGTTATCAACCTTATTTGACAATAATAAAGCTGAGTTTGGAGAAGTTAAATAACCTTACCATAGTTATACACTGGTAAGCGGTTTAGCCATGATTCGGCCAAGGTTTATCAGACTCTAAGGGCCGTGCACCAGGCCATGTTGCCGCTCCTGCATACCTCTTCTCTCTACATGGTCCCTGTATTCGTTTGCTAGGGCTGCCATCACAAAGTGCCAGAGAACGGGTGGCTTAACCAACAGAAATTTATTTTCCCACAATTATGGAGGCTAGACGTCCAAGATCAAGGTGTCAGCATGGTTGATTTCTTCTGACATCTTACTCCTTGGCTTGTAGATTGCTGCCACTTCCCTGTGTCTTCACATGGTCTTCCTTCTGTTTGTGTCTGTATCCTAATCTCCTCTTATAAGGATACCAGTTATATTGGATTAGGGCCCATACATATAACCTTATTTAATCTTAATTACTGTTTTAAAGGCCCCATCTCAAAATACAGTCATATTCTGAGGTACTGGGGATTAGGACTTTAACATATGAATTGTTCAGCCCATAATCATCCCTATCTTTATTTATTCACTTATTAGACTCTTTCCAGATATCTCTAAAAGGGTATGCATGTTGTATGTGCCAGGCACTCATTCAGACACTGAGGACACAAAGATGTATCTTCATGAACAACAACCATATTTAGCAGGAAAGAACTGTGAAAACATAATTATTGCAGCTCGACATGGGGAAAGTGCAATGATAAAAGTAAGTACTCAGTTCAGAGCTGGTTCAGAAGAGAAAGAGATTAATTCTGAGAAGAGAAGGCAAGACGTCAGCAGAGATGGCATCTAAGATGGATTTTGAAGACAAAACACTTAAGTGGACAAGAGAAAGAAGAACCTTCAAAATAAAGACACAGGACATGAAACAACACCCACATCAAGGACGTACCAAGTCAGTCATCTTGAATGTGGGAATATAAAATCCAACGTAGAAGAAAAGGACTGGGAAGAAATGATGCTAGAGAGACATTGAGAGCCCATATTACTAGGGGGTACTATTGAAGAATGGTAAATGTTTCCAGCTCAAGAGCAGAGAGTGCTCTGATTTGTAACATTTACTGAATTCTGTAAGGTAAAGCCTCCTACCATGGCTGATTTTAAGCTAAGTCACTCAACTCTGGAGTTGGGAAGAGATGTACAGCAGCACACCATTCTACAGTATTCCCACCCTACTCGTACAATACGGTAAATCACCTTGTCTTAGTTCAGGCTGCTATAACAAAATACCATACACTGCGAGGCTTATAAACAACAGAAATTGGCCGGGCGCGGTGGCTCACGCCTGTAATCCTAGCTCTCTGGGAGGCCAAGGCGGGTGGATCGTTTGAGGTCAGGAGTTCGAGATCAGCTCTGAGCAAGAGCGAGACCCCATCTCTACGAAAATTAGATAGAAATTAGCTGGACAACTAAAAATATATATATAAAAAATTAGCCGGGCATGGTGGCGCATGCCTGTAGTCCCAGCTACTCGGGAGGCTAAGGCAGAAGGATTGCTTGAGCCCAGGAGTTCGAGGTTGCTGTGAGCTAGGCTGAAGCCACGGCACTCTACCCTGGGCAACAGAGTGAGACTCTGTCTCAAAAAAAAAAAAAACATAAATTTGTTTCTCACAGTTCTGGAGACTGGACGTCCAAGATCAGGGTGACAGCATGTTTGGGTTCTGGTGAGGGCCTCTTCCAGGTTGCAGACTGCTGATTTCCCCTTGTATCCTTACATGTGGAAAGAGAGCTAGCTAGTTACATGGCCTCTTTTTATAAGGCCTCTAATCCCATTCAGAAGGGCTCCATCCTCATGACCTAATTACCTCTCAAAGACCCCCACCTGCAAATATTATCACGTTGGGGATTAGATTTCAACATGACTTTTGAGGGACACAAACAGTCTATATTAACCTCATGAGCACAGATAACAGAAAAATATAATAAAATAATTAGAAAGTGATGAGTTTTAAGCATTTATTACCTTTGTTTTTAATATACAGGCTGTCCCTGGGTTGTGGACAAGATATATTCCTGAGAACATCTTTAGGTCAGATTTGTATGTGACTCAGATCCCTGATGAACAGTGCACACATGGTAATAATAATAATAACAACGACAATAGTGTCCCATATGTGGTAATACTACAGTGTAATACTGTAATAATAATAACACCCCCATAGTATAAAAATGTTACAGAAACCATTGTGCTCTTTCTTTTAATTCAAACAAACAGAACATAAAAAAACAAACTCATACAAAAAGTTTATATAGGAGAAATTCCAAAAAAGAATATTAAAGGTTAACACCCACCTAATGTTGCATCAACACTAGGCTAATGAGAATGTTACGCTTATTTTGATTTCTAACCAAATCAATAATAATCTTTCCATTTCAATAATTAATGCACTATGCTGTTTAGTAATAATTGATGCTTTCATTGGAGCACTGCCTTTCACATGTTTCGTTATTCTCACTTTATTCTTTAGAATTGTTCTGATAGTCGAGCGACTAAAGCCTAAGGCCTTCCCAATGAATGATGGTGTTGGCGTTTCTCTAAGTGTTTAATTGTTCCTATTTCCGTCTCCATCATAATCACCTTTCTCTTCACTGCAGGCTTGCCCGGATTTGCAATGGACTTTCGTTTTGGAGGCACGGTCATAAGGGTAAACAAGGACTCACAAAATCGAATTGAAAAGTTAAGGTGAAAGTGACGCTGTGCGTAAGCGACACTATGAACAATGACACTAGCCACGAACGTAAAGATGCTGCACCAACGAACGCTTATGTCCTGCGGGTTTGTTTACATGCACGGAGGAAACTAGTTCTTGAATTATTAATATAATTATTTAATTATAAAGTATCCTTATGGGGAACCTTGGGAGCCTGTGGCTAAGTATAGAATGCCACAAATCGAGTCATCCGTCACCTGGGGCCACCTATAATTTATTTAACTAGAAATGTATACAATTTAATTTTTAATGGAAGCGAAGCTGTGCTTAACAATTGGCTCACAAAATTCCTGAAAATTTAGCAATCAGCTCTTGCAATCCAGAGTGAGCTGACTCCAGCACACACCTGGTTTTAAGACCTGGAGTAACATGGCAGATCACGGCTTGGAAGACTCTGTGAAAGAAGGCCAGTGGGAGCAGAGACCAGAGGAAAGGAACTTGGCTGGTGGCTCTCCCAGAAGGCAGGGCAAGCGATGTCCATTGGAACATCCAGCTTCCAACACTGTCTGCACCGCAGGGCCACCGTGCTTCTCTGGTCTGCCACGTAGGGCCTGGCTCTGGGCTACTGCAGTGTGCCATCCTCCAGGGCTTCAGTTCCCTAAGCGCTGTCTCCAACAGATTCGAAGTTAATCGAAAGCAAGGCCATTTCTGCCACCTCTTTAGTATTCCTGCACATTACTAAATGCAGTTCTAGTACTGTGATAAGTAAGATACTGGTAACACTGCACTAATAAGGACTTACACATGTGCAATGTTTTCTTTATAGCGCTTCCACTCGCATTGTCCCAACAGTTCTTGGTTTGATCACAGTGCCCCACAAAATCTGCTCCAGCCCAGGTCTCCAGCCGGGACCCGCCTCTAACATGCAGCCTCACTGAGCCTCGGCCTCTCCGTGCCGGCCGCCCCTGATTGCCCCCCAGCTCTCTGCTGAGCCTCCACAGCACTGTGTTCCCTCCTCTCTCGTTCATTGTGTCATAATTTATCTGTTTCCTCCATTAGACTATGTACCCATCTAGCCAAAACCTGTATCTCATTACTCTCAGTATCCTCAGCACAATGTCTAGAAAATATTATACATTCAATAAAGATTTTTTAAAGGAATGAATGAATGAGGTGAACAGTATGGCTGAGTGGCTGCGAGAGCACACTGGAGCCAGACTTCCCCAGTTTGAATTGACTCTGTGCTCTCCGGCTGTGTGGCATGGGCACGTCATTTTATGTCTGCATTTGGGCTTCCATATCTGTAAAACTGGAGGGAGTCCTGACCTCAGAGATTCTTGTGAGGATTCAATGAGATAATGCAAGTTAAGCACCTAGACCTGCCTGGCATATAGACAGTACTCCATAGAGGCTGTCCACAGTCCTTGGTTCCTAGCCCTTCCATCTTCAAAGCCACCTGTGGCCAGTAGGGTCTTCTTCACATCACATCGCGCTGACACTGACTCCCCTG
The DNA here is from genome assembly GCF_000956105.1 of Propithecus coquereli. Lineage (NCBI taxonomy): Eukaryota > Metazoa > Chordata > Mammalia > Primates > Indriidae > Propithecus > Propithecus coquereli. The sequence goes on along the minus strand of NW_012154507.1, from coordinate 8,207,451 downwards.
CCTCCCTCTTCCACATTTAAATGCCCTTATGATCACGCTGGGCCAACTTTGATAATCCAGGATAATCTCCCTATTTTAAGATAAACTGATTAGCAACCTTAATTCCATCAGCACCTTAATTCCCATTTGCCATGTAAAGTAACATATTCACAGGATCTGGGCATTAGGATATGGACATCTTTGGAGGCCCATCATTCTGCCTACCATATCCAGTCTTGCCTGGCTCTCTCCAGTTCATCCGTGTCCCACTGCCAACTGTCCTAACTATCCAGCCCTGCCTAAGAACCCTTCATGAGTCCTCATGTCTTCTATACCCAACCCACTCCTCCACCTGGCCTTCAAGGCATCGCGTAACTGATCTGGCCACCACTATTCCCTGGCTCTCTCCCCCAACCTCCCCACCCACCTCCCTCCCTGGGAGGCACCCTCACCTCCAAGTAGGCGAAGATTGATCATATGTTAGTTCTCAGAAAGAACCTGAATTCCTTCCAAACACGCTTCAGAAAACAACCTCTTATTGCAATGCAATAAAATAAGAAATTGATGAAAGTCAAAGGAGCAAGGCATAATGGTTGAAAGCATGGCCTTAGAAATAAGAAAAATCTAGTCCATTTCCTGGTTTGCCAAGTAACCTTGGGCAAGTGACTTAATCCAGCCCTCGTTTTCTCAACTATAAAATCAGTAAAAATAATGCATACTTTACAGAATTTTGAGGAGAATTCAGTGATGGAATGAGTACAATAGAGTTAGTACAGTGCCTGGTACATAATAAAGATGCATAATGTTGTTGTTATTATTATTATATTCTAGGCACTGTGCTAAACAGCAAGATACAGTCCCTGCCCTCCTGGAGCTTACAGTCTAATGAGGCATGTAGACAAGTCAAAAGTCAATTACACCATCGTAATTGTCCATGATGTTATGCAAACACCTCAGAGGAATATCAAACCAGACCACAGGCTGTTTTTCCATGCAGTGACCTTTAGGTTTCTTTGCATTCATAATGCTTTCCCCATTCCACACAGCCTCAGAAGGGTGATTTGCAGCTTCAGTGGTACTCAGTAGGAGGCAGTTAGAAAACAATGAAAGCAAAGAGGTCGGAATAACTAGACCCAATGAACACAAACACTCCAATTAAAATGCCCTTCCCCAGACCCAGTACTTAGAGTTCTCAGATATGTGTAAGGCTAATAAACACAAAGCCACAGTGTAAATGATTTCTCTAAATAATATTAGTCATTCAGATTTCACAAGCTAAGAATTAAAAAGTAACAACAACAACAATGTTGTAGCGATCTGCGGTGGCCAGGAGTTAGGAATGGAAGGGGGAGGGAGGACGGTGGTTATAAAAGGACAACACCACAAGGGATCCCTGTGATGATGGGAACATTCAGTATCTTGACTTCAGCAGTGGATACACAAACCTATGGAAGTGATAAAATTGTATAGAACTGGAATTAGATAGTGGTGATGGTTGCCCAACATTGTGAATATACTAAAAACCATGAAATTGCATACTTTAAAACAGTTAAAACAGTAAAAAAAAAAAAAGAATGTTTAGAACTAGATACACACATGATACAAATGAGTAAAAGCAAAGTTGGGAAAATCAAAGTAAGACCAGGTGAACTGTGTCAATGTCAATATCCTAGTTGTGATGCTGTCCTACTGTTTTGCAAAATGTTATTATACCTTTGGGAGAAACTGGACAAAGTGCATGCTGGAATATTTCTCTCTCTCTTACTCCTTATACTTGCATGTGAATCTATACTACAATTATTTTAATACAAATTTTAATTTAAAAAAATGGCTGTAGTTCTTCAACAAGAATGGTTTTATTGTATCATTTTCTAATAGTATCTGAAGACAGAAGGAAAAGAAATGCTTTTGTTTCATTAATCAGAAATACTAGCTGGGCACAGTGGCTTATGTCTGTAATCCCAGCACCTTGGGAGGCCAAGGCAGGAGGATCACTTGAAACCAGGAATTTGAGACCAACTTGGGCAGAGACCTCACCTCTATAAAAAATTTTTAAATTAGCCAGGTGCAGTGGCACACACCTGTAGTCCCAGTCACTTGGGAGGCTGAGGCAGGAGTTCAAGGTTACAATGAGCTATGATTGTGCCACTGTGCTCCAGCCTGGGCAACAGAGCAAGACTCTGTCTCTAAAAAAGAAAAAAAAAGAAAGAAAGAAAGAAAGAAATACTTCCTAAATGTGAAGGATTTCCTCTCAGATTCACTTCATGCAATCCCAAGTGGTCAGCATTCTTTACTAACTACCTATGTATATAGCCAGTAGGTTTTTGAGAAATGACCTATCCTGAGAAGGTTAAACTTACATTTATCTTTGTCAATCCACATACCATGCCTGAGATTCATTTCTCTTAGAGATTGAGAAATTCAAAACAAGTGCATTTATAATAGTAGTTTCTTTAATCTGTTTTGCTGTGGTGCACAAGAGCCACTCTCATTCAAGTTCTTCAATCAATTTACTAAGTCCAAATAGGAACACTGACCACACGTACAAATTTGCAGATCTGGT
>NW_012154507.1:8173716-8203419 GCF_000956105.1 Propithecus coquereli | reverse complement strand
TATATAAATTCAGAAAATTGAAACAAAGATCATGCACACCATGAGCGCCATCTTGAGGCAAAAACTACCATTTTCAACCACTCCAAAAGCATTTGTTGGTCTACACCTGAGTAAAATATTTGTTTAAAAATTCAAAAATCAGGTTTTTCATTCTGTAGATATAAATTGCCTTTAAGATATATGTAAAGTGCATGGCACAAAAAAGGTGTTCATTAAATATGTTAATGAACATAATAATAGCATGTTATTATTCAATTTCCTATCACCCATGCTGGCCTAGGCTATCTCTCACTTTTAAGTAAAGAGAGACGAAGTGTCTGAGATTACCAAATTATTAAATCCTAACAGCTGGGTTTACCAAGCTTACAGCTTCCTATAAATGCAATTCACTTGAAGCCAGTCATGTGTCCTTGTAATTCTCAAAAACACTAAAGTGAGAGAGGACTGGGAGCCTTGGTGCTCTTCGCAGAATACGTAAAGAATTAAGGCAAGCAACAGAGTAAAGGGTCCATCTCCGCTGTCTTTTTTTTTCTAACTACCTCTCCCACCTCCATGAACTTCAAATAGCCAGTAAAATGTAAGGCTTATGAAAAAAAAACCTCAGAAAATACTGAAATACTATCACAATGGTTATGCCACAAGTAAAGGGCATGAAAACGAGAATGGCGCCAAACTGCATGTTTCTGTTAAAATGATTGTCTGTTAAAACCACAAGTTGTTTTAGAAACTCAACTGTCGCCTACCCAACCAAAACTCTGACTCTGCTTTAACTGGAGAATTACCTGGTCTTCAGGTGCACCCTGAGGCACATCACCTCTATTCCGGTCACTTGAATCCTTTTCTTTTGACACCATGAAACGTATTTGTTCCATCGCACAATTTAAGAACGTTTTTATCAACAGGAAAAAAAAAAAAAATCACACCATGTATAGCAGGTGTTTGTGATTCAGCAACATTGCAAATATGAGTACCTGGGTCCACAGAAAAACCAACTCTCATCTTACAGCCATCTCAGCAGTCTCAGAGTCTCCCACTGACACTCACCCGCTCCTTGGTCAGCCGTTTGCTGGGTGCTCGAGTTTGCCTGCAATAGTGGATGCCAAGGATTTAAGAGCTATCAGGAGGCGAAATTAAAACAGAGATAATTCTGTCCATTCACTTTTTTATTGTGGTCATTGTCTTTGTCAGAGTTGTAAAGCACCAGTGTCTCACAGGAGCACAGCCTGAGAGCAGCTGATGCTCCTATACCTTTTCAACAGCTTCACTGGTTACATTTTTCGAATGGAAACTGTGTCCAGAATGCAGTAAGGCAATGACCCAGACCACAATTAACCCAAAAGGGATACACCTGGGGAGGTGTAGCCATCCTCAGAAGACAACACATCTGCCCTTTGCATAACGAATCAAGGGGTATTAGCTACAATGTAAGCACAGCCTAGGGCAAGAGATTAAGTGACTTTCCTGGGATTGAGGAGAGATGGAGAACCCAGACAGGCTCAAAAAAATATGTATGGAGGATTAAGAGCTAACAAAAGACAAGAAGGGGGATGCATTTTATTACTAACTACATTCTTTTGTTAATGTACTGACAATTCTCAGTGCCACTGTGGTTCCTGTTTAGAAAAGGTAAGTGAAGTGAAAATTCTGCACACTAAGAACCAAGTTGATAAATTCAAATTTAAATGCTAATTGGATACAGGAAAGTTACCTCCTGGGTCCTTAGTTACTCAAACTTTGGATCTAACTACAGCTCTAACCCTCGTTCTGAATGTCAAAACCCTGCCTCGCTTGGTGTCAGCAGCCTAATTAAAGAAGCACCAGGAGAGTAAAACCAATAACCTTTGTTAAATTACACTATTTTCCCAAAACCTTATCAATAGTGAACAGCATAGGCAAATCCCAGGGATCAAGATGGGGGGAAAATGTTCCCTGAGGCTTTCAATAAGATATAACAGGCCTTGAGGAAGACTTCAAAGCCAAGCGAAACTTCCCTCTGTGCGCTACACAGAACAACACTGAGCTAACAATTCACTGAGCTAGAGCAAGAATGCCCAGCCCTGTCTGTGACTCCCTCCTCCCTCCTACGGCCTCCAGGCAGTGGGACTCCAGGGGTACCAGAACCTTGAAGAAGGGATGTTTCATTCTATTGTTGAGAGGTAAAAAGGACTTCATAATTAAGATGAGGTTTCTCTGAGCCTCTCTGCAAATAGTCAGTGCTCTGCCATCCCTGAGTCCAGAGCAAAAGCCAAGATCTGAAGTCGAGGGCAAGACTACATTGCTTTTTAACTGGGACACAAGGACACCACCACCCTCCCCACTACCCCCCCCACACACACACACCCCAGTGTACCTCTGTGGACTGCAGCAATTAACCAAGATTCTCTGGCCTGTCATTTATTCTCTGGCCTGGCACTATGATTTTGCTAAAGACCAGACGTCTCTGGCAACATGAAGACCAACTTCCACAGTTCTCCCCGCTAATGCTGGCCAGGGAGAATACCAGGGGCCTTCGTGATAGCAAGGAGAATGTCCTCCTGCTGGGACAGGGCCCTATCCAACAGACAGGCAGCCCAGCGTGGGGAGGATTCCTGACGTCTGAGTGTAGCTGCATGTCTGCCACACATGGTACCTGTGGTTGGCTAAATGATGGCACCCACAGATATCAGATCCTAATCCCTGGAACCTGTAAACGTCACTGATACAACAAAGACTTTGCAGGTGTGATTAAGTTAAGGCTTTTGAGATAAGGGGATTATCCTGTATTATCCATGTGGGCCCTAAACACAATCACAATTATAAGAGGGGCAGAGGAAGATTTGACACATACAGAAGATGACAATGTGACCACAGAGACAGAGATTGAAGTGATATGGCCACAAGCCTAGGAATGCCAGCAGCCACCAGAATCTGGAAGAAAGAGCCTGTGAATGAAGGACAGCCCTGCCAACTCCTTGATTTGTGTCCAGTGATGTTAATTTTGGACTTCTGGACTCCAGAACTGAGACAGAATAAATTTCAATTGTGTCAAGCCACCAAGTTTGTAGTAATTTGTTACAGTGGCAGTATGAAACAAATACCCAAATTACCTAACAGAGGTTTTCTCATGCAAAACTTAACTAAAGTTTGCTTCAGGCTTGGAAAAGTACAATTCCTAATGAGAAAAATTGCTATGTGTCTGCAAAGCAGAAGGAACTGACTATTTCCATGTTATGGGCCAAATTGTGTCCCACCAAAATTCTTGTGTTGAAGTCCTACCTCAGTACCTCAGAATGTCACTGTATTTGGAGATCAGGCCTTTAAATTAAAGAAGTAATTAAAATCGAATGAGATCATATAGTGATTCCTAATCCAATCTGACTGTTGTCTTTATAAGAAGAGCAAATTTGGACACACAGAAAGAGATACCAGGGATGGGCACCCATGGAGCAAAGGCCATGTGAGGACACAGGGAGAAGGCAGCCATCTATCTGTAAGCCAAGGAGAGGAAACGCAGGGGAACCCAACACAGCCAGCACCTTCATCTTGGACTTCTGACCTCTTGGACTATGAAAAAAAAAATTTCTATTGTTTAAGACATCCAGTCTGTGATATTTTGTTACAGCATCTGAAGAAGACTAATACAATCAATGACCAAACCTTCTCACCTCCTCACTCCCACATCCCCCATGAAGTTTACATATGGGCCCAATCAAGGAAGACTGGCCCAGGGAATCCATGTGTAACAGGATGTGAATGTTCAACCTGTTTTTAGCATAAACTCACTTTGTTTGTCTTCCTCTTTGCTTCACAGAAGGAGTCATTTTGCTCATTCTGGGGGATAAAGCAACCTTCTCCAGAGTGGATGGCAAGTACCTCTCTTCCCTTCTTCTGTGGTCTACAGTGTTTCTAAAGACTAAGACCTTCTTCTAGGAAAAGAGAATGGGCCACAAAGGGATCCAGGGTCTAGGCCTAGCTAGAGGAAAACTCCAGTGCTTCCTGATGAGCTGATAACCCCACTCTGAAAGAAGTAAATGTGGGGGTAGGGACAGTGAATATTTTGCTAGGCTGGAAGAGAAAGCAATGTGTAAGGAAAAAAGTCATTACTCTAGATAGGAGAGAAGAAACCGGAAATCTCAGGTGGAGACCAGCCATCTTGCCTAAGAGTAATTCCCCAGAGGTGGCAAAACCTCATTATAAGACTGGATGATGGTGACCATGACAGACTTTAAGCCCCACGGAGCTCCAACCCAAGTGGAGGAAGTGGCTGTGAGAAGTGATTTTTTTTTTTAATCTATCACTCTTGATGGGGAAGGAGGGGGTCAGGAAAGACTAAGAACATAGAGGCACCACTAGAAGGAGAGGCCTGAATGGAACTTGGTGAGGACCAGGCGCTGATCCTAATGAGCAGCCAGAACGAAAATGCCAGCAAGGAGAGGGGGCCTAAAAGAAAAGGTAAAGCTTTTACGCCAAAGGGCCCCAAATTCACCATTTTGTTTCCCAGCTCCGAAATTCTATTAATAGTAAGAGAGCATATGGAAGAGAAATTCTTTCCTGATTATTTTAGGTTATGTTTGGAAAAATCTGTATAAATAGGGATTCTACAGAGAAACAGAACCAATAGGATGTAGATATAAAGAATGAGATTTATTATGAGGTGTTGGCTCATGTGATCATGGAGGCTGAGAAGTCCCACAATCTGCAGTCTGCAAGCTGGAGGCCCAGGAAAGCTGGTGGTGTAGTTCTAGTCCAAACCCAAAGGCCTGAGAACCTGGGGAGACAATGATCTAAGTCCCAGTCCAAGTATAAATGCCTTAGAACCAGGAGCACTGATGTCCAAGGGCAGGAGAGGAGAGACATCCCAGCTCAAGCAGACAGAACAAGTTTGCCCTTCCTCTACCTTTTTGTTCTGTTGGGCCTTCAACCAATCATATGATACCCCCCACATCGGTGAGGGCATCTCCCGCACTCAGTCTTTCCATTCAAATGCTAATATGCTGATCTCCTCCAGAGACACCCTCCCAGACACACCCAGAAATAATATTTTGCCAGCTATCTGGGCATACCTTACCCCAGTCAAGTTAACCCATAAAATTAATCATGACACCCTGTGTTACGTGTTGAGTTTTATCCCCTCGCAAGAAAGATATATTGTAGTCCTAAACCTCAAGTATCCAAGAATGTGATCCATTTTGGAAATAGGGTCTTTACGGAAGTAATCAAGTCAAAATGAAGTCATTGGGAGTAGTCCATCATCCAATATGAAGGGTGTTCTTACAAAAAGTGGGAAATTTGGGCACAGAGGTGGATACACACAGAGGGAGATGCTTTGAAGACACACAGGGAGAGTGCTATGTGACGACAGAGGATTACAGCAACGTACCTGCAAGCTAGGAAATGCCAAAGACATCTGGCAAACCACCAGGAGCTAGGAAGAGGTGAGGCAGGATCCTCCCCTGCAGGGTTCAGAGGAAGCATGGCCATCCTGACACCTTGATTCAGGATTTCTTGCCTCCAGAACTATGAGACAACAAATGTCTGTTGTTTCAAGCCACCCCGTCTGTCAGTATGGCAGCCCCAGAAACCTAACACACCCTGCCTTTCCGAACGTCCTATATATGCCAAACTTTTTCAGATATGCTCATTTTAACTCCCACACCGTGCTCCAGCAATTCCCACCCCACCCAAACACACTCACACTATTCTCTCAATGACTCAGGCAGGTAATGGCTCCAGTGGATTAATCCTTTCAAAGTGTAGTATCAAGAACTTTCAAACTTTTTCTAACATGAAAGCAAATTCAACCTGTCAAAAAGTGAAAATGATGGGTTCTCCCACATGCTTTTACTTTGATGAAATATTTATTTTAAACAACATTACATTATTGCTGTTTGACAGGCCCCCTTTCAAACCTGGCACCAGGAGGAAACAAGCTACTCTATAAGCTCCACAGACAACAACCTGACAACAAAGCTTGCTGTGACCCTATCTTCCTCCTGGGTGCCTCAGAAAAAGGTGCCCCACTTGTTAGAAGATTTATATGCAGTTTCTCATAGAACAGAAGGCCAATGCCAAAGGCAAAGAAACAAACAAACAAAACTACTAAGCCAGCACAAATTCTTATTATGATCCCCAGTATATTTTTAATTTTTTGCATACTGGACCAATAAATAATTACATTAAAGACTAGTAAGTAAAGTAAGCAATAAATAAGATTATTTTATTAGAAAAAAACTTAGTCTTTGACATAGGACACAACATTTTAAAAGTCAGATAAAGAATTCTTTAGACAACTCACTCACTTGGGCTGTTAGGTTTGTTCAGCAACTAAGGTACGACTCTGTTAGAACTGAGTTTGGATGCATGCAATAAGAACTTGAATACATTGTCTTCACAAATTATGGTTTATTTTTTTTTACAGAACCAGAAATCCAGAGACAAACAGACCATGGCTGGAGCAGCTGCTTAAGGAAATCACCAAGGATCCAGGCTTCTTCTAACTTCATGCTCCTCCATCTTTAGCATATGGCTTTTGTCCTCATGAGCACAAGGTGATTGCCTAACCTCCAGTCATTAAGACTTTCTTCCATGGAAGGGGGAAAGGAAAAGTAAAGTACTCCTAAAGTAAAAGATGTGTGCCTCCTGAATCTGTCAGAAAAAATATAGCTTTCCTGGACGTATATCTTACTGACAAGAACTCTGTCACTCTAAGAAAGCCTGGGAAATCTAGTTTTACATTGTTCCATTATTGCCCTGAACAAAATATGAGTTATTAGTAAGGAACATGGAGGAGAACGATATTGGGTTGAGGGGGAAATTAGCAGTATCTGCCACAGGTATGAAGGAAAAAAATAAAAAATACTCCTTGTCTCTTAAATCACAAAATCTTGACTGGGTAAGGTGGCTCACGCCTGTAATCCTATCACTTTGGGAGGCCAAGATGGTAAGATCGCTTGAGGTCAGGAGTTTGAGACCAGCCTGAGCAAGAGGAAGACCCTGTCTCTACAAAACACGGAAAAATTAGTCAGGTGAAGTGACAGGTTCCTGTAGTTCCAGCTACTTGGGAGGCTGAGGTGGGAGGATCCCTCGAGCCCAGGAGCTTGAGGTTGCAGTGAGCTATTAATATGATGATGCCACTGCACTCTAGCCCTGACGACAGAACAAGGGTTTGTCTCAAAAAAAAAAGTCTCTCCTAGTAAAATAGTATGTGCCATCAATTAGTACTGTGATGGGAGGTAAAACCACCTGCAGGATAAATGGGCTTAAATTGCTGAAAAGGAATTCTAGACTGAAAACAAGCAAGAACTTCTTAACAAAGAAAACCAACAAACACAAACGCAATTATCAATTAGCAATGAATATTCCTCCTTAGATGAGATAAGAATCATATCCTACAGAAATTTTTGTACACGTACATCAGAATATACGTAAAGATGTTAAATGCAGCACCGTTTGTAAAAATTAAAAGTTGGAAACAACCTTAAATACCATCAATAGAGAAGCAATTTTTAAAATATATATATAGTACACCCATATATTGGGAAGTCTATGCAACTGTTGAAAATGAGGTGGACTTGAATATCTGACATGGTTAAGATGTTCCAAAATTGATTAAGTGGTAAAATAAATCAAATCTCATTTATATGAACACATATATGTGTATATATACCTACTTATGTACTTACATAAAGGCAGAATTAGAAGATACATACCGCACTCAAGGCTGGGTAAGGAAGAACTGTGGGGAGGACAAGGAATGGTGTCAGTAGGACAAGAGAATTTATATTTTGCTCTCATACTTCTGTATTACTTAAAATTTTATAATAAAATACACTTAACTATGACTTCTGTAACTCTCTGAAATAATAAAAACAAAAAGAACTAAAATTATGTGTTTTATACAACATGAAACTTTAGTATTCTGAACTAGTCTCACTTCTATCACAAATTTTGAATATGAATTCCTTCATCTATAAAAATGGGAGAGATTGGACTCGATTTATAGGACTGTTTTTAGAAACAAATGAGATGAAGAACATACAAGTTCCATGGAAAACTGACAGAATGGGCCGGGCGAGGTGGCTCACGCCTATAATCCTAGCTCTCTGGGAGGCCGAGGCGGGTGGATTGTTTGAGCTCAGGAGTTGGAGACCAGCCTGAGCAAGAGCAAGACCCGGTCTCTACTAAAAATAGAAAGAAATTAATTGGACAACTAAAAATATATAGGAAAAAAAAAATTAGCCAGGCATGGTGGCGCATGCCTGTAGTCCCAGCTACTCAGGAGGCTGAGGCAGGAGGATCCCTTGAGCCCAGGAGTTTGAGGTTGCTGTGAGCTAAGATGACGCCACGGCACTCTAGCCCGGGCAACACAGTGAGACTTTGTCTCAAAAAAAAAAAAAAAGAAAACTGACAGAATGAAGAAAAATATTTGCAAACCATATATCTGATAAAGGGTTAATATCCAAAGTATAGAAAGAATTCGTACAACTCAATAGCAAAAAACCAAATAATTCTATTTAAAAAGGAGGAAAAGACCTGAATAGACATTTTTCCAACGAATACATACAAATGGCCAACGGGTACAAGAAAAGATGATCAATATCGGTAATCATCAGGGAGTCAGGGGTGAGGAGAGCAGCACATGCAGGCAGGGGGAGCTGCAGCAAGGTCAGTTTGACCTCTGTCATCAGCTGCCTTAACCTGACACAAACGGGAGGGACAAGAGGAGAGCTTAGGATGCAGGTCTTAAGCTCAACAATCAAGGACGTGGACACGAGCAAAGAAAAGTCAGGCTGAAGAGAGGCGCATCGCGGCAGATCCAGATCCCGGCTCCCAGTCACACACGACCACTCCCACCACTTCCTCCACCATCACAGAAATGAAGGGATAGTTGATGATTTCTTTGCCCTTGCAGAGATCTCACAGTCATGCCCCCCACTCCCAGAAGAGAAGCGTAATGAGTGGCTTAAAACCAAATTGGAGGAGAATGGAAAAATCTGATGGAGCCCATACTTCTCTTCCCACTTCGTTTCTTCCCTTCCCTTCCCAGGAGGGCTCAAGCGATCCTCCTGCCTCAGCCTCCCGAGTAGCTGGGACTACAGGCATGCGCCACCATTCCCGGCTAATTTTTTCTATATATTTTTAGTTGTCCAATTAATTTCTTTCTATTTTTGGTAGAGACAGGGTCTCGCTCTTGCTCAGGCTGGTTTCGAACTCCTGAGCTCAAACGATCCGCCCGCCTCGGCCTCCCAGAGTGCTAGGATTACAGGCGTGAGCCACCGCGCCCGGCCAATGATCCTTTATAGGTATCAGTAAAGTTTCCAAATCTGGTTTCTTAGAGCCATCAGTACAGTCAATAAAACTGTGAGGCACTACATCACTTTGTGTATTGCTTTTTTCACAGTTCAAACTGGCATCTGTTCAGCCCAGGATTATTTAAGGCCTAATGTTCACGGCGCTGGAGTGTACAGTGAAATAAATGGGGTTTCAGCTAATTAAATGCTGGCACAAAACCGAAGTGTTTGAAAAATCTCAAAACCCATTTATTGGCCTGTCCCAGAGCCAAGAGCTGCTGCTGTTATATGACACAATAAAAGAGATGCTGTGCAAATTTCAAATATTTTATTGAACATAAATAATTAGAATATCTAGCCATTTTCGAAGGCGGAAATATCTAGGAGCTAAGGCGCAGAAAGCATTGCAGATGTTCACAAACTACAGAAATATCAATTTGCTTTTAAGTTCCTTTTAAGCAATTTTTTACTCTAAAGAAGCAAACATTTATAACTGTGAATAAATCGTTTGTGGTTTTGGAAAAATGTTTAGGAATATTCAATAAAGCATCCGTATAAATATTCAGTTATGGAGATAATTTGATTTAAATAGATGGTACTTTCAATAAATAAACATTGTTCAACATGAATAAACATTTTAAACAACCAGCAAGCATCAAAACCCAGCTGATGTTTCATGCAAATCTTTAGAAAACATTTTGTTTAGCAGTTCTTCTCATATACACCACACATTGTCAATGATTCTTTCATACTCTTTATTATCAGGAATATTTGCATGAAAGCTGTACCCTTTCTTAAGGAAATTTATCCTTTTACAGCACCACATTTTATTATCATCTTTTCTTCTTTGCAGAGTGACTTTGTGGCATCGTGTTGCCCAAGGTTATGAGTACAACAGCAGGAACCCAGCTGCCTGAATTTGAATGGTCTCTGCCATTTACTACTCTGTGACCTGGGGCAGTTTAACCTTGTTCAGCCTTAATATCATCATTTGTGAAATGGAAACCATAATACCCTTCTCATAGGAGTGAGTATGAGATAAGATCATGTGAGTTAAGTGCCCAGAAAACACTCTATAAACGTACCTATTATCACTCTATATGATTTTGTATAAATTGAACATTCCATCTGAATCGTTTAAAACAGAGTTTGGGCTTCCATTGTTTTAGTCTGTAACTACTTCCACACACACTGTTAATGCAAATGCACATTGGCATAACATTCTTAGAGAGCAATTTGACAATAGTTATCAAAATCTGAAACGCGCATTTCCTTTGATCCAGTAGCTATGCTCCTGAGAATTTACCTATCACTAGCTAGTTGACAAATGTGTTACTAGATTGATGGCCCAGAATGTTCGCTGTTGCATTTTTTTGTAACAGCAAAATAAGAGAACAACTTAAATGTCCATCAATAAATGATTAAGTAAATTACCATGAACCCTCACTTACGGGACTTGTCACAATGGCAATTTTACCTTTGTATGTTTGGTTAGTGGATTATTATTACTTTTCTTCCTTGTGAGGAGAGAATGCTTGTTCGCCTTTCTAAAGTTTCCCTCTAATGTGGAGGGAGCCCAGGTAGTGACACACTGTTGACCTCTCTGCCCCTCTATGCACTCAACCCAGGGTGGGTAGAGGGACTCATGGGACTGGCAAATTTGGGAAGCAAAACTGGACATGCTCTGCTCAGCAACTCCCTTTTACTTCTAGAGAGAGCAGTCCACAGGGAACAGGAGCTCGCTTCTCTCCAGGTCTTCACCAGGCAGTCCCCTGAGTGGGAAACTTACTGTGGTCAACCCTGCCTGTGACTGGGTGGGTACAGCTGCCCAAATCTGAATGTCGGCATTAGGAAGTCCATGTGGTTTGCACACTACCCTATACCTTTCAACATAGCCTGTAGCAATAATAGAATTAAATGATGGAATCTGTCAATCTTTTCTTTTATATTTCAGTTTGATCAAAACTTCGGCAAGGAAAAGGGATGTTTTTGAAGGGCTTCATGAAGGCTACCATATGCCCCACAAATGGAAACTCCACAGAGATAAGAATTATATCTGTCTTGCTCACCACTGTATTCCTAGAACAGAACCTAGGCCCAAAAAAGTGAATGAATGAATGATACAAATAGTGTTATTTAAAAAGCATGTGATGTGTCTGTGTGTGAAAAGATAAATGTGGTTTTCTTTAGAGAGAAGGACTAGAAAAGAAGGCAGCCTTTTCAATGTATACTTACTGTTTGGCTTTCCTAATCGTGTTAATGTGTTTGTTATTTGATTAAAGGAGTAGAGGTGGAAACTGTCCAAAAGAGCTTAGTGTGAAGCATAATTATGAACCATTTTGTTTTCTTCTTTATACCTTTTTGTATCAAAATAAACATTTTTAAGAGGAAAAACTCATCAGACAGAAAAGAAAGAAGGAAGGAAGGGAGGGAGGGAGGAAGGAAAAAAATGTTTAGCAAATCCTTTTGTAAAGTGCGTGATCATCCCTCTACATGTTCTGAATCTTGGTTGAAAAAAAAAACAGAAACAAATTCTGGCTACATTAAACAGAAAAGGAATGCATCTGAAGGCATCAAATGGCTAACAAAGTTCGTGGAAAGGCTAGAGAACCAGCTGAAAAGTGGGCAGAGTCCAAGGCTGCCCTGCGCACCACCATAATGATGTCACGGGAACTAAGAATGAGGACCATACCACAGATGGCCACCATACTGATGCTCTCGCTGAGCCATTGTATCCTGACTCTGCTCCCACAGTGAGTCGTCTCTGACCCTCCCATGTCTTTACCTCAAGGTTCAGTGTTCAGGGTAGGAGCAGCCAGTTAGCCAAGGTGAGGTCACCTGCCTAAGTGGAGGTTTGGCCTTTGGAGATCAGGGATCTCACTCTCTCATTCACTCTAACGAGAGGGTGGATAGTTTGGGAACAGATGCTGGTAGGGAGGTGGGTTTAGAGGAGGGAGAGGAAGGAATCTCTGATTGCTTGCTTCTGTTTTCTCAATGAATTATGACAAAGGACTATCAGGTCCTTTAAAGCGAGAACTGAGAAAGCAGTGTTAGAGATTTGAGAAAAGAGGTGTGAAATACCCTTTTGGAGGGTGGTGGTCCAGTTATCTACTGCTATATAATAAACTACCCCCAAAACAGTGACTTACAACAATAAAATCATTTCTTTTGTTCATGAATCCTAAGGTCAAGTGTGCCCAGCTAGGCAGTTCTCACTCAGGGTCGCTCGAGAGTGCAGTCAGATGGTGGGTGAGGCTGGGGTCATCTTGAAGGCTTGCTCACACACATGGCTGGCTCCTGGGCTGGGAAGGCAATATAGCTGGGGCTCCTCCGCGATCTCTCTCTCTCTCTCTCTCTTTCTTTCTCTTTTTATATATATTCGAATATATATTTATATATGTACATACACACATTCATAAATATACATATACATACATATGTATATGTGTATACATACATATATAAATAATTTATGTTTACATAGCAATGTATATGTATATTCACATAGCAGCTGAAGGCTCTCAGCATCCCAAGAGAAACCAACAGAATGTTCACGTTCTTTTCTAAGCTGGCCCCAGAAGTCACATGATGTCCCTTGTGCTGTGTGCTAGTCATGAACACAATCACAAAGTCCTACCCAGATTCAAGGGAGAGGAACATGGACCCGATCTCTCAATGGGAGAAGTGTCAGAGAATTTGCTGAGATATTTGCTTGCTTGCTTGCTTGCTTGTTTGTTTAGAGATGGGGGCTCATTCTGCTGCCCGGGCTGGAGTGCAGTGGCTTGATCACAGCTCACCATAACCTCAAACTCCTGGGCTCAAGCAATCCTTCCACCTCAGCCTCCCAAATCCCTGGGATTATAGGATGAGTCACTGTGCCAGGCTTGCTGAGATATTTTGAAATCACTACAAGTGGAACAATAAAAATATTAAGGAACTACAATAAGATTGTAGGGCTATATTGAGTGCTCGTTTGAGATAAGTAGTCATGAATTAGAGAGAGTCCAGTTGGCAGAGGTGTATATTTTTGTCCATTGACTTTTGGCTGCTTGGATACCAATTCGGGAAGGAGGATAGTTGGGTGTAACATGGATTTTGCCAACTCCTATCATCTCTACGAGGATGTAAGCACTATGAGAACAGGGACCTGCTCTGTCAGATTTACAGCAAGATCTCAGAGCTTAGAGCTGGGCATGGTACAAAGAGGTCCCTCAATATATCTGTATTGTGGCTGAGAATGGCTCTTTTTCGCTGACTTTGTTCAAGCTGTTCTTTCCAATCAGGATGCCTCCCTGCCTCTGCTGTCACCACCTTCCCTGTATGACATTGCACAGATCACTTGACTGCTTGGAGCTTCAGTCTTCACATCTATAAAATGAAGATTATATGATCTTTAAGGTCTCTTTCAGGTATAAAAATCATCTTGCTATCTTATCCCACTCATCTGATGACTTCCAACAATGATGCCAAAATACATCAGCTCAGATGAAGGCATAGCACAGATGCCCTCGGGTTTTTACCTTATAACGGATCCACTTAAGACGCAGCCTCTGGAAACACATTGAATCTAAAAGCAAAGCCTCCTACAGTCAATAAATCCTTGTTGAATTTCAGCATGAGACTGCAGAGAGAGAAGTATTGATGCTCAAGTTGTAAAGTACCCAAAAAAGACAGATCTAGCCCATTCTTTGCCCTCTTGGGTGTTCACATCCTTTCTCAGCTATCACCCCACCTGGTCAGATAAATATATCTCTTTTTATCCTTCCACATACGTCAAACCCTTTCTTTCCTGAATCATTCTTGTTGTTTTACTCTGAACCTTCCCCACTCTGTCTCTGCCTTTTCAGTACTTAATGTCAGGGCCATCCACAGGGTGAGAGATGGCTGGGGGGCCACAGAGAGAATAGAGGAGTGGGGACAGTAGAGACAAATGACACTTGGCCAGGAAGGCAGCAATAGTCACTGAGCATTCGCTGTGGCCTGAAGACTGCAGTACACCTCAGAGTCAGATCTTCAGAGCTGTCAACTGCCTATGTGGTGGATTTGAGGACCAAAAGAAAGGTCTCCTGCTCAAAAGTGGCTAGACTGGATTCAGACCACACCTCCATCACTAACCAAGTGTGTGTGTGACCTTGGATAAGTTAAACCTTACCCACTCCATTTCTCAGTTTCCTCCTGTAAAAAATTAGAATGATAATATATCTGACTTCATAGGGTTGTGAAGATTAAATAAGACAATACACATGAAGTGCTTAGAACAGTACCAAGCATGTTGGAAGTGCTCAGTAAATATGAGATATTATCTATTATCATCCATGGTGTCAGAAATTCTATCACTAAAGATGTATTCCTTGTGATTGAGGCAGGAACTCTATCCCTGCTGCTAGTCAGATTCTACTCATATTCCCAGCTTAAAAATTCCAATGTGTTCCTGCCTTATTCTGTGATAAATGAGATTCCTACCTTGGCCCCTAAACTGTCCCTGCCTTGATAATCTACCAGTGTCCAATCCATCTGCCACCAACTCCATGCCTTTAGTCGCCTTCTTGTGGCTAAAATCCAGCTCCTGAGATTCAGACCCATGGATGGAGTTCTGCCAGGTCTGAAGAAATTCAAGAAATAATTGGTTGATTGACCAGCTACCTTCTGCTGGTCCCCTGACGCAGACTGCAGTGTGCCCCATGTGCACCATCCTCTGTGCTCTCCCCACCTGCAGAGAGCCACCGCTCTCTCAGTGGCTGCTTCCTCCCTGCCCACACCTGAGCCCCCCGCCATCCTCCATGAGCAGAGAGGTCTAAAACATCAGCCAATCCACTACCCCTTTTCCATCTTCTTGGCTGATTAAACCAGATCATTAAATCTCTGGGGGCTCTTCTCTAAAACACACATTCCATGAATCTCCTGCTCCAAAACTTCACCTTTCCAGTGTCCGACAACAAGTATCTGTTGGGTACATTTATCATTATGTACCCAGCTTTCTCCCACTTTTTGTACCAGTTTTTGTACCCACTTTTTGCAGCTGTCCATGAGTGTTCCAGGGAGAGCCCCCTCCCTCCTCCTTGGTACCCAGAATCCCTGCCAAGTACAGGAGAAGAGTCAGGGCTGTGACAGAGGGGATCAGGCTACCAGATTCAAGGGTTCAAACGAGAAAGGAGCGAGACTAAGACTAGAAATGTAGGATGGGAGAAGATCAAAGGGCCTTGAAAGGAGGCAGATGAGTTTGAACTGGAGACTGGCATGATAAGAGTGATGCTTCATCACCAGGGGGTCCTAGCCCAGGTACACTCATGTTAGGATGAGAAGGTTTGGAAGCAAGAAGACCAGTGAGGAGGTCACAGACTCCTTTGAAAGTCAGTAGAAAGGTGGACGTTTTGTCCAGGAAAAAAAAAACATACTAAATAATTTGTGTAAAATTTCAAGGAGTTGACAGATCTTAAAGGTCATCCATAGGACTCTCTGGGGTATCCCTGAACTTCAGGCTAGAAATCCCTGGAGTAGAATCTTACAATCAGTCAGCACCTGTCATGAAGTAGTCACCCAAATAGTACTTGTTACGGACTAAATGTTTGTGTACCCTCGAAGTTCATATGTTGAAGCCTACTATGGTTTGAATGTTTGTGTTTCTCCAAAATTGATGTTGAAACTTAATCCACAAGGCAATAATATTAAGAGCTAGAACGGACCGGGCGCGGTGGCTCACGCCTGTAATCCTAGCACTCTGGGAGGCCGAGGCAGGTGGATTGTTTGAGTTCAGGAGTTCGAAACCATCCTGAGCAAGAGCAAGACCCCGTCTCTACTAAAAATAGAAAGAAATTAATCGGACAACTAAAAATATATAGAAAAAATTAGCCGGGCATGGTGGCACATGCCTGTAGTCCCAGTTATTTGGGAGGCTCAGGCAGAAGGCTGAGGCAGGAGTTTGAGGTTGCTGTGAGCTAGGATGACGCCATGGCACTCTAGCCCAGGCAACACAGTGAGACTCTGTCTCAAAAAAAAGAAAAAAAAAAGAAGGAGAAAAAAAAACAAGACTTTGACTTTTTGTTCTTTTTCTTTTTTTATTTTTTTTCTCCCAGCTCCTCCATGGAATGACTTTGACTTTTTGGATTTGGGAAATGAAGAAAATGGAAGTTTGAGCTTTTCTAATCTAAGTGACGAGATGGATAGTGATGCATCCAAATGAAAGAGGGTGCCAGTTTTTTGTCGATTTTTTTTTCCTTGCATTGCTCATGGAGAGGGATGTGAAGTTTGACCTGTTCATTCAAAAAGCTTCAACAAAGTGCTTAGGATGTGCTTGACCCTGGAAACATCAAGAAAAGTCAGGCAAATCCCCACCTTCATGGCACTTACATTGCTGTGGGGAAACACGCAGGCAAAAAACACTGACAATGCAGTGGTTTCTGAAGGGCAGGGAAGTGTGTGAGGATCACAGTCTGCCTGGGGAAATCACAGAGGCAGTGCCAGAGCTGAAACTTGAAGGGGGCTTAGTGCTTTGCTTAAGGGAATGAGGAGGGTGGGTAGTACGTAGCCCTGCAGTTTGAACAGGAGGAGCGACACATTACACTTTCCCCAAACCCAATAGCCCACATCTCCCCTTTATGTTCTTGGCCAAGTGCTGCCTAGAGAAGATGGCAGGAAAGGAGTCCAGTTGAATATAGGAAAGATCACACTGACAGCTTAGGGGAAGATGAGACGCAGGAAAAGATCTGAGACACTAAGAAAACAAGAGCAAAACAGTAAGGAAGTTAGATTCATGAGCCTAAATCCCAAGCTATTTCCCCCATTGATAAGATAGAGGGAAACAACAAAACATGAAAACCTGGACTAGCACAGCCAGACAGACGGGGGTATTTCCCCAGAGGCAGACAGCTGGGTCTAGCTCTGGGAAAATAGCCAGTAAAATCGCCCTGCAGGGAGCTCAAAGAGCCCAAGTCTCTGAATTTGGTTTTAACAACTACAGAGCCAGATTTCGTCTCTGATCTTCAGTTGTATTGGCCTCTGTGGTCTCTGAATAAGCCAAGTAAGGGATTTTCCCTCAAGTAGGAAGCCTCCCATGGCTGGTTTCTCGAGGGCCTTGAACACTGTGCTTTGGCAGGTGCACCACCCAGCGGGGAAGCCTGCGGGTTTGAGCAGCACTGGCAGCTGCATGGAGGCAGGTCACGCAGCTTTGGAAACCTTCTTCTTACAGAGAAAGCAAGGGGGTCTAAACTTAGAGAGGAGAGGCAATAAGGATGGGGACGTGATAAGTACCAGAGGTTTTTTGAAAATAGAATTGAGAAGATTGATTAATTGAAAGTGCAGAAGCAAAGTAAAAGAAAGAATTTAGAATAATGTCCATATTTCTTATCCGGGAAACTCGGGCTTTGATAGTGCACTTCACTGAAATACGGAGTAGTGGGAATTCCAGGGAGGTGAGGGGGGGATGGCAGTCACTGGAAGGAGAGATAATGAGCTCAGCTAGGTCTGGGAAATGTTGTTCTCGTGTACTTTTGGAGTATAACACCGACAATATGTATATAAATATACAAGCCTAGAGTTCCAGAGAACAGATTGGACACAGAGATTTTGAAGTGACAGCACATAAGTGTTGAGTGAAGTCGTGAGCAGAGATGAGGCTGCCCAAAAAGACATTAGAGATGAACACAAGCAGGGTGATAGGAGGACCCTGGGGAAAACCAATATTTAAGGACTAAACAGAGGAGATTGAGAAGGAACGAGACAACTAGGTTAGCAAGAAGTATAGTGCCAAGAAAATTTAAGAAAGAATTTCAAGAATGGAGTGGTCAAAAAGGTCAAACGTCCCATGAAGTTCAAATAAAATGTCAACTGAAACGTGTCTATTGGATCTAACAACTGGGAAGTCGTGGGTAACCTTTCCAACATGGGGCACAAAACAGATTCCTGAGGATTGAAGAGTAAACAAAGGTAAGGCAGTGCAGACAGCCTTTTCCTGAGACTTGACTGTGAAGGAAGGAGAAAGCCGGGGTTAAGACGCGGAATATCTAGAAAAGGCACTGGGCCACCAGAGATATGATTTTGTCGTCATTGTTTTCTCATGGGAAAGATTTTTAAATGTTTCTATTCTGCAAGGAAGAAGCCATTGGAGAGGAAGAGGATAAAAATACAGAAAATAGAAGGGACACTTGACAGATTAAGGTCCTGGAGGAGACTGGAGAGGTAGCACTTAGCTCACAGATGAGCCTTGGACAGGAGAGACTCATCCTCAAAGCAGGGCGGTGGGGAGTGAAGGCTGGTGCTGATGCAGAAAATGTGCACATAGAGCAATTACTGTCTTTTCCCTGGAAAATACTGAGTAAGATTGTTCATAGAGAGTAAGGCAGCTAGAGTGGAGATGGGAGCCTGGGAAGAGTGGGAGAGGGTTGAAGAAAATGTTAAAGGACTGCCCAAGTTGTGCACTGCATTGACACTGCATGCTATAAACCCACATCTACACCAGTATTTGTGTGACTGCCTCTGACATCCCTCAGAATCTCAGGTTTTGGAGATGGAGCACCTTAGATATGAAAAAGATATGAGTTGGGGGTTTCAGGACAGGCAGACAGACATGGGGACAAAGGACTTAAGGATGCCAGCAAGAGAGAAACTGAAGGATGGATACACCATGAAATTTCTTCTGGAATAAGAAGTGTGTGCCTGTAGTCCCAGCTACTCAGGAGGCTGAGGCAGGAAAATAACTTGAGTCCAGGAGTTGGAGACCAGCCTGGGCAACACAGCAAGACCCCAACTCAAATAAATAAATAAAATGAAATCGGGAAGGGGCTGGCAGACTTGGAAGAAGAATGAAGGATCAAGAGACTGGGGATTACCACAGAGAGAGAAAGAAGGTAGGATTTCAACCCATATTAGGGGAAATGTTAAGGGGAAGAGCTTATGTTTCATAATATAGAATATTACCAAAATGTTCTGACTGTGATTGTCCTACCTTGGGAAATCAAGGAAAGAGGGCAAAGGTCAAGTGTGTTATGAACCATAAATAACATTTTTAAAAAGTAAAAGTAACCTTCTACTCAT
Organism: Propithecus coquereli; assembly: GCF_000956105.1. NCBI lineage: Eukaryota > Metazoa > Chordata > Mammalia > Primates > Indriidae > Propithecus > Propithecus coquereli. The sequence continues at coordinate 8,184,121 of NW_012154507.1, read as the reverse complement.
TTAAAACTGCAAATTGCAAAAGACATGCCAGTTACAGGCATTATTATATTAAAAAGCCAGAGTCAGGGAAGCCAGTGAGAAATAAGGTCCCGCCTCTGATGTGGCAATCCTTAGGAAGACTAATCAATGAGAAGCAAACTCCTGCTTCTGACAATAGTTGAAACCAAGACTATGCCACGACTGGCCAAGGATGTAGCTGCCAAGGTGTATATCCAGCTTTTTTAGATAGCAGTTTGAAACATTACTCGATTCATAATTTCCTCAGTGACAGCCAAAGCCGTGGTCCAAAAGGTGTGATCTTCACTGCACAGCCATGAGAGCAATCTACTTCGAGATGTCACTGTCCTCCCTCTGTCCCCACTCCTAACTGTTCCTCTCGTTGGTTGAACCCAATAGGAAGCCAGTCAGAAAGGCCATTGGTGCAGTACATCCCAGTCAGCCTCCCAGGACAGAGATTAGGAAGAAGGGTGAAGCATGGTTGTGGAGGAGTACATAACAAATGGCCAGGAGAGTTCATGAGAATTGAGAAAAGCTATGGTAATGTCTTAATCCATTTGGGCTGCTACAACAAAATACCTCTGACTGGGTAGCTTACACATAACAGAAATTTATTTCTCACAGTTCCGGAGGCTGAGAAGTCCAAGATCAGGGTACCAGGAGATTTGGTGGCTGGTGAGGGCACATTTCCTGACTCCTAGGTGGCACCTTCTCATTGTGTCCTCACATAGTAGAAGGGATGAGCTAGTTCTCTGGCACCTCTTTTAAAAGAACACGAATCCTATTCATGAGTGCACCACCCTCATGATCTAATCGCTTCCCAATGGCCCCACCTCCTAATACCATCACATTGGTGACTAGGTTTCAACATATGAATCTGAGGGGGACAGAAAGATTCAGACCATAGCAGGTAATACTCGAAAGTATGTCTTCAGCTCAAAGACACTGGTATAAAGAAATACGTGTGACTTAGCATGCATTCTGGGACTAGACTAGATGTCATAAACTGTAAGCCCACAGGCCAAATTCAGCATGTAGACATGTTTTGTTTGGCCCATACAACATAGGTGTAAAAATGTTTTCAAATCAGAGGTAGCACGTGTTTCCAAGTGTTCTTAAATCAGGAGATATCACATAAAAATACGGATTTCTGACTTCTCTTAAAAACTGGAAGATCTAACAACACCAGATCCATTTCCTATAGGGCAACCCTCAGCTGGAGCTGAGTAACTGTAGCCAGTCTAGACAGGCACACCCTCTCCAGCTTTCCTCAGGCCCCACGACCTTCTCATATGTGCCTAACATATGAGAGGTCAAGGGTGAGTTTTTCACCCGTGAGTTGTCAATCAGCATCAGCCTTGCAGGGTGTTTTTTTATAGCCAAAAAGCATTTTTCTGTACTTAGGTCTCTATTAAATAGGAAAACTAAAGATAGACCAAGAGCACAGAATTTTTCCTGAAAAATGGAAGAGGACATTTTGCTTAAGAAAGGAAAGAGTATTCTCATATGTCTTAATATGCACACAAAGTATTTCTGTGTCAAATGAGCATAAATCAAGAGATATTTTTCTTTTATCCATACCACTTCACTCAATTATGTTACCTGCCTGGAGCTCTGTAGGCATTTCAGCTTGAGGTCTTGAACCAGAGCCATGCAAGTAAACAGCAGAAAAATCATCTAAATTTCATATGATTTACCCACAGTATTCCTTATACTTATTGCTACTCCCGGCCACTGATGTTAAACCTCCATAGATCTCTGAGCCAAGGAGCTCCCCATCATTGCCTTCGTCCTCTGAGTAACTTGGAGCATCTGGAGCTCAAAGGTTTTACAGCATTTCCAGGCGGGGATGTCCTCTAGGCAGGGAGAGACAAGGATGTGTAAGGCAGAGGTAATGGTTAAAGGCGTGGGGGTAGATGAATTCATTCAGTGAAAGGAGTAGGAAGAGAAAAAAAGCAAGAGGCAAGAACAGAGCTGTAAGAGGCACAAATAACTAAAAATTGGGGGAAGTCAATTGAAGCAGGGAGAATGTAATACAGGCAATTGGCCGCCTGAGTGATAGAAGAGTTGAGAAGCTAAATGGACAACAACTCAATATGGAAATTAGCAATATCTGGAAGTTTTTGCCACCTCTGGGGCTGATGGGACAATAAGAAGAAGCAATACTAAAGCCCAGAAGCTGGGGCTGCCAGTGGAAACTAAAACAAGAGTGTAGGTGTTAGATCGGTTCCCCTGGGCCCCAGGAACAGAGAGGCAGAGTCACCGAGGCTGCAAATGGCAAAGGAGTTTATTGGCTAGCTCGAGCTAGGGTCCAAGTCCCAGAGCACCAATGCAGTGGCCTTAGAAGAGCGCCAATTGTGGTCAGCGTCATTTCGGGGAAAGGGCGGCGTCGTTTCAGGAAAACCGAAACTTAGGCCTACTCCAGGAAGTTCAGCCTGTCATGGAGTCACTCCTGCTCTTATTTCTGTTTCTGATTAACTACATTTAACAAACAACTAAAAGCAAGCACGGTCACAGAAGCAAATAGCATCAGTTACAATCAAAGACAACACATTTTTCTAATCTCAAACAATTTGTTCCACACAAAACAAAGTACATTCTCCTACTATCAATTCCTGTCTTTCATAGGCTGCCCACCGTGAGCTGGGACTACAGGAAAAGTGCACAGTCTATGAACCTGGAATCACAGGGGAGACTGTGTCACTGCCAAAGAAGCCCCCTGACATCTTCTGCCAGCTCCTCCCATTGGCCAAACCTACTCAGAAATGTGGATTTGATTCAGACAGAACAGGGAAAAAGGTAGAGAACGAATCTGGGAGCAACCGGCAAATGACTAGGTGGTAATCAGATTTTGGAGTACTTAAAGGAACTGGGGAATAAGAAACAGAAGCGGCAAACATAGACCACACATTTCAGTGGTTTGTGCTATTTCGAGGTTTCAGTGCAAACTTTGATTGTTTGCATTCTTCTTAGATTCCCAAGATTTTCGAGAAACTAATTTCTAAACGCCTTCTGTTAAAAGCTCTATTTCAAGTTACTTTTCCCCAGATGGAATAGCTTTTCCCCCAAGTTTCTTCTTCCACCATTTCTGCTGAAATTTATAATCTCTTCATTAACTTATAATTGCTTTTCTTCCAGAATATTAATGAAGATAATAAATAGTTGTATGATTCTCCTCAATAACATACTGAATTCCCTCCCTGTATACAGCTCTCTTTATAAAAATTCAGCTTTTCTAAGGCAGCTCTGTGGCTTCTTTTGCAAAGTTTTAATTACTTTAAAAATCTGTGATAATCCTGTTTGTCCTCTGGGCATGATGATAGGGGCAAAGTCCAGCAGGGCTAAGACTTGAGTTCGGGTTTCAGCCCTATCTTACCCGTCATAGGACCTCAATAAGGCCTTTCCTTTCTAAAACCTACCTCCTTACCTGTCAAACAGTGTTGATAATGCCATACTGCACAGCACTGATGTCAGAGTAAATAATAGATGAAAAGCACTTGGTAAACTGTAAAGTGCAGTGCAAATAGAAAAAGAGAATTCCTTTTAGCAGCCATGTTTTTCAAAGAAGGCTGCCTCTTAGCTACTGTCATCTCCTCAGTCACTTTAGATCTTTTATTAATAGGAAATGTTTCTCTCCAGCATCTGCTCTCCCTTTGATTATAACAATAATGATATTTCTGTGCTTTCACCCACCTGCCCATCTCCTTTCCTCACCTGCTGTCCACATTACTATTTCTGCCTTCTCTGAGGCTACTCTCAGTTTCCTTTTATTCCGTCTCTGTCTTTCTCCGCCTGGGAGAGATTTCTCCCCAGGAAATGCTTCATCCCTGTCCTTGAGGAAACCGTAGTGGAGTCATTCTGTTCTCATTTTCTAGAGAAAGAGCTACCTGCCAAGCAAGGGTTGGTTCTCTGTCGTGCTGCAGCCCTCCACGTCAGCTCGGAATTACCCAGCCCAGCACAGTCCACTGCCTGTGGACCAGAGATACTTAAATTCTCGCTTTCCTGAGGCACAAATTCCCCAGTGCTCTAAATTTCAGATCTTAGTTCCTGGCCTACATGCCTTTTCTACAAGGAGACAGTTGGTGGTTAAGAACATGGGCTTCAGAATTGAGTGGGTCACCCTAAGCAAGCGATCTAACCTTTTGTGCTTAAGTTTTCCCATGAGGATAATGTGAATTGCCTCCCAAGGTCGCAGGTAAGCGCGTTAGAAAAGACCACGTGGCCAGGTGCGGTGGCTCATGCCTGTAATCCTAGCACTCTGGGAGGCCGAGGAGGGCAGATTATTTGAGCTCAGGAGTTCAACACCAGCCTGAGCAAGAGTGAGACCCCGTCTCTACTAAAAAAATAGAAAGAAATTATCTGGACATCTAAAAATATATAGAAAAAATTAGCCAGGCATGATGGCGCATGCCTGTAGTCCCAGATGCTCAGGAGGCTGAGGCAGTAGGATCGCTTGAGCCCAGGAGTGTGAGGTTGCTGTGAGCTAGGCTAATGCCACAGCACTCACTCTGGCCAGGGCAATAGAGTGAGACTCTGCCTCAAAAAACAAAAAAGAACCATGTACACAGAGTGCCTAAAAATGTGTCCAGCACAGGGAAGGGCTCCATAAATGTTTACTAATAATCTGTCATTACTGTTCACAAGATTTCAATTCTTCTCTCAAGCTATCCTGGCCTCCTGCCCACATTCCCTTCCTTCTTGCTGGTCCTAATGGGCCATATCAGGGTGTATCCCGCTGCAAAACTGTTCTTGCTACACCAGCCTGTAATTGTTGCCAAAAACTCAGCACTTGTCCACAAGGCCAAAGAAGAATGAGAACAGGTGGTTTGAGGAGGAAGAAAAGAGTTTACTTTGCCAGCAAAGAAGGAAAAATGGTAGACCTTCTCATCTCAAAATTCAAATTTTTCCTGAACATTCACAGAAATACAGAACTTTTAAAGGCTGGGTTCTCAGTTTCAAGCAATTACTGTTCAACTACAGTTGATAATTCTGATCATCCCTTCTCTGCTGAAGACAATCTTGTGACCTCCACCCAGGATCTCCCTTTACCAGGTTGGCTGGGCCATCTCCTCTCCTATTGTACAAATAAACAAAAGACTTACCCTGCCCCTCCCAGCCACTGGCCTGAGGCAGGGACAGAAAATATTTTTGCCATTTTTTTCCAGGCCATTCCCTCTGTTCCACAATGAGGTCTTCCGAATCAGAACTCTCACAGGCCTTGTCTCAAGCTATCATTTAGAAATCATTGGATTCTTCCTTGTGCTGTTCATTATCTTTCTGCACGTGGCATCATTTAGCCGAAGCAGGCTTTATTTGCTGATTTTGTGATTTGTTATAAGTATTTTACCAAACAGACCTACATCCAGGCCCAGTCATGTGGATGCTGAATTTTAAAACAACGTAAGGATCCACCAATGAATAACACTGAAAGGAGAAATGTTGGCCACTTTTAGGGTGTCCATCCATGGGCCAGGCATTCCTTGCAGCTCCCTTTGTATTTTCTAGATGTGTTCCTAATAATGAAGATAATCCAGTTCCAACATAGCTTTGTCAGTAAAATTATCAGAAATGGAAATAACATAAGAGATATAGACTGGTGTTCTGGAATGGTGGTGAGAGGATTCTAGAGTTACAAGGTAATCAGATAAAAGTCATTAGATTCTATTTAAGGTAAGGTCATCTGGCCAGAAATCAAAAAATGTGCACCTGAGAGTTTTGATCTTTAAAACAGAGAGAGGTTGGGGTATGGCTAGTAAATCCAAAAAAGAGGGCTGGCAACAGAGAGCAAGGAAGGGTAGCCAGGAGAGAGATGCCCACCACATAATTGGTGCCAGAGCAGGGCTCCTGGGACCCAGGAATGGATTTCCGGCAGCTCCTACAGACTGGGAGTATCCCAGAGGGAAGATATAATTCTTGGCCTCTTTTCCTGGCCCCATCCCCAAAGAGATTCAATTAGGGCTGTTCTCAAGGTCAATATTAAAAAGAGAGTCCCTACGCAAGAAATCTCTCCCCACCAGTTTGCTGATTCCTAAAAAACCTTTTCTTCTGCAATTAGAGATTGAGACTTAGAACGTGAATGCAGTTCACACATTGACTGAACGATCAATGAATACAAACAGTGCTGAGCCATCCTTTCTGGGCTTTATTTGGGTAAGAAAGAATCAAAAAGACCAGTGAGGAATGAGACTCCAGAAGTGAGTCAGCCAACTTTGAACTTCAAAGCCAAAGAGAATTTGTGTTCCAGGATAGCTTCCTCCAGCTATGCTGGTGTATACATAGGAAGCTCTGCTAATTAGGATACTTCATGACCCTAGTAAGGCTGGAAACCCACATGGGACAGCCCTGGAGCTGTGCCACAGTCAAAAACTTACAATCTTTAGTAGTAAAAATAGTTCTAAAGAGATTTCCTCCACACTTCTCAATTAATACTGAAGAGGGTTGCTATGGTCTGAATTGTGTACCCCTCAATCCATATGTTAAAGCTCTAGCCCCCAGTATTTGGAGATATGGCCTTTAAAGAGGTGATTAAGGTTAAATAAGATCATAAGGGTGGGGCCCTAATCCAATAGGATTTGTGTCCTTATAAAAAGAGGAAGTGACACCAGAAACACATGCACACACTGAGGAAAGGCCATCTGAGGACACAACAAGAAGGAGGCCATCTGCAAGCCAGGAAGAGAAACCTCACCAGAAACCAAATCTGCCAGCACACTGATCTTGGCCTTGTAGCCTCCAGAACTGTGAAAAAATAAATTTCTATTGTTTAAGCTACTCTGTATGTGGTATTCTGTTATGGCAGCGTGAGCAGACCAATAGAGGAGTCTAATTTATAACTGTCCAACAAACACACACACACACACACACACACACACACACGAACACCTCTCAGTAGAGAGGGTGACAGAGAACTTGGGCTGGACCTTGCAGAATTCTCCTGATAGGCTCGAGGATGGGGAATGGGATGTCCATGAATACTCTCACATTAGTAATTTTTATTCCAACACAACACGGTCATTATAATAGAAAGTTTCTTCTTAGGGTATTAGTACATACAAATACTTATTAGGCACCTACTATGCCAAGCTCTAGGACACGAGCTACAAAGACGAAGATGTCTGCCTTCAAGGACCTCACCTCAGACTCACCAGGACGCCAGAACTGGCTGCTCCATTCCTCATTGCCCTCCACCCACCCCATCAGGGCAACGTAGACTGTGCACTGAACTTTGAAAGTGCCATAATCCCATAGACAGAGCCTCAGCTCTCTGGATGGTTTGGGCGTGGGCTACTTTTTCTGTCTTGTCTAGCCTTGAGATGTTTCACCTCTAGAAGTGTTTAGCATTGCCTACATTTTGAAAAGATCCCAAATCTCCTCATGTGTAGTTGTTCTTATTTTTGGAAGGCGGCATGGTGACTGGGAAGAGCCCTGAACATGGAGTTGGGTCTGGATCAGTTCCAAACTCCCACTTTAAATCGATGACCCTGTCTGACCCAGTTTCCACCGTAGGTAAAGGAGACAATAATTCCTACCTGACAGAATGTTGCGAGGTTTTTTTAAAATGTGTAAGTGCAAAGCTATATAAACAAAAGGCAAGAATAATAACTAAACTATAAGAACTTTGCTACACACCGAGGGATATGATTCCTAGAGATATAGGAAAAAACAAAAGTGCTTTTCCTACTCTCACACACTCAACACAACACTTCAGACACTAGAGGTGTCAGAATTTCTCCCTACACACCAAACAATCAGTTCTCCAGTAGACACCAACCAAGTGTCCTATGAATAACTCAATCTGACACTATCAACCTGGAGATAGTGTCAGATCCCACAGGTTAAGGGCTCCGTCCCACCAGACAGCTCTGCCCCCTCTTCCGATGCTAATTGCAAGCCCTGAGTTGTGACCTGAGCTTCTGGCTGAAAGGCTGAAATCAGGGTTCCCACAACCTCCTCCCTGGGTTCAATTAATTTGCTAGAGCAGCTCACAAAACTCAGGGAAACAGTTCACTTACACTTACTTATTCATTATAAGGGATATTACAAAGGATACAAGTGGGATGGAAGAGATACATGGGGCAAGGTAGGGGGTGCAGAACTTTCATGCCCCTCTTGGGGTGCACCACCCTTCAAGCATCTCCACATGTTCAGCTATCCAGAAGCTCTCCAAATCCCACCATTTGGGAATTTTTTGCAGGCAGGCAAAAAATTTTTTGCAACTCAGGCGGGATTGATTAAATCATTGGCCATTGATGACCATCTTAACCTTCTGCTCCTCTCCCCACCTGAAGGTATTGTATCACAATATCACAATGGCCAATCTTCACAATAACCATACCAACTCTATGACACGGGTACTATTGTTACCCTCATTTTTACTGATAAGAAAGGTAAGGCTTTAAGAAGTTATAGAAGTTAGCCAAGGTCACAGGACTGAGAATTTGAAGCTGGGCAGTCTGACTCCAGAACTCTAGGCACCTATTGCCCTATTTTAGTCTCCCATGGTTGCATGACCTTTTACTCAATTACCTTAGGCACTTGCAAGTCACTTGCATTTGTTACTTTCCATCATAATGGAAAGGGTTGATGTACACTTTACAGACAGAGGCATGAGGAAGAGAAAGAAATATAATGGATAGAAACTTAAGTAACAGGCTAATCATTAGAAAGGCTTGAAAGAGACTTCTCATCCAGGCTGCTGCCAAGTCCATGCCTCTAAATACACCCCACACTCTTTTAAAGAACTCTAATGCGTGACATTGGTTAAGATTACCAAATCTCTAGCACAAGGGAAATTTTCCTGATATTTTTAGCCTTAAAATTTGTTCCTTTTAAACCATCACATTAGAGTACCTCTTTTCTACCATTCAGACAAGTAAGCGGAAATATTATTTTTTTTTTAATTGAAGAAAGGCTTATCTTCTATCTGCAACTTCAGATAAAGCCTTTTAACTGTGTGATTAGTCTGCCATCTAGCTTTCTAAGCCTATATAGCTGTTCATGAGGTTCTCCTGGGGCATATTAGGGCTAACTAAGCACAGCTTTGGTTTAAAATGTATTATTTTAGATCACTTAACAAATATTCAGTGATGCTACACACACACACACACACACAGAGCAATAACAGGAAGCATCACACATCTTCCTCAACAGGAAATAGTCCTTATTTGAAAGGTCAATCTACAGCATTGTAAGGGACCCCTGAGCCAGTCGAGATTTCTTCTTGTTAAATAAAGGTCAGTGGAACAGCGTTCTTTCTTTTCAAGAATCTGGAATGCAGATTTGGGACTTAAACCGAGGGAGGCATACCATGAAAGGCCAACAGATAAATCACTGAATATCCCCCCGTTGTTTGACTGAATCTTAAAAATTTAGTTGAAATGGGAAACTTTTTCTAGTGGTTTGTCTATGTCCCATGACAGTGGTTTCTTTACCTTGTTACTTACCCTTAAGTTAACAAGAATCGTATTTATTATAAAAATACTCTTATTCCTAGACCATGGTAACATGCCCCTTGGGAAATGAGGCAAAATCTCTATTTTGACCTGCCCCTAGGTTAGAGGTCATATTAGAACACTGCCCTTAGGCCGGGCGCGGTGGCTCACGCCTGTAATCCTAGCACTCTGGGAGGCCGAGGAGGGTGGATTGTTTGAGCTCAGGAGTTCGAAACCAGCCTAAGCAAGAGCAAGACCCCGTCTCTACTAAAAATAGAAAGAAATTAATCAGACAACTAAAAATATATAGAAAAAATTAGCCGGGCTTGGTGGTGCATGCCTGTAGTTCCAGCTATTCGGGAGGCTGAGGCAGGAGGATCGCTTGAGCCCAGGAGTTTGAGGTTGCTGTGAGCTAGGCTGATGCCACGGCACTCACTCTAGCCTGGGCAAAAGAGTGAGACTCTGTCTCAAAAAAAAAAAAAACAAAACACTGCCCTTGAGTAGAGTCACCAATATCAGGAAACAAATGTCCTCATCTCCCTCAGGCTAGAGGACCCTGTTGCCAGCAGGGTTTGAACACGAGTAGCACACAGAGTGGCTATGCTCACACAGCTTGGGAACCGAATCTGTTCCTATGAAATTGCTCCTTTGTTATTAGAGGATTTGTACTCTGTTGCCCCCAAGGTCCTGGTGTTCTACTGTGTTTTTCCAGAGTACCTCCACCACCCACCCGCCCACACACACTCTTAAACATATTTCTTCCTTTCGTTGAGGCATCTAGTTCTAAAATGTTTTCAGTTTAAAATGGATAGGAATAAAAAAGTATGCTTCCCATTCCATCATCAGCTTTCAATGATCAATAGTAATGAAAGAAATAACTACAAAGTGATCAGATATACTATATGATCTGTCAGGAAAATTTGTGAAAGACTTAGAAATGGACCAAAAAGATGGCTGGGTGTTTTCAATGGAAAATA
>NW_012154507.1:8172134-8173230 GCF_000956105.1 Propithecus coquereli | reverse complement strand
GAAAAGGACAGAGTCAGGTGACACATATTTTGACTATCAATTTATTATAAAGGTTACACTGTAGAGATATGGGAAATGATTTTTTTCAATAAATGATGCCAGGTTAATTGGATAGTCATACGGAAAAAATAAAACTCTACATATAACCCTCACCAAAACAAAAACAATTCTAGGTTAACTATAGATGTGAACGTGAAAGGTAAAACAATTGTCTTAGATCATTCAAACTGTTATAATGAAACTACCATTAACTGAGTGGCTTATAAACAACAAGCATTTCTTTCCCACAGTTCTGGAGACTGGGCAGTCCAAGATCAAGGTGCTGGTAGATTTGGTGTCTGATGAAGGCCTGTTCTTCATAGACTGTGCTTTCTCGCTGTGTCCTCATATGGTGGAAGGGGCAAGGCAGCCCTCTGGAGCCTCTTTTACAAGGACACTGCTATCCTTTGAATGTGTTACCCAAGTCAACTGTTGGAAACTTAATCCCCAATGCAATAAGTGTTGGAAGGTGGAGCCTAATAAGAGTTGATTAGATCATAAGGGTTCTGACCTCATGAATGGATTAATGCTGTTATGGAGAGACTGGGTTTGTTATAAAAGTGAGTTCAGCCCTCTCTTGCCTTCTTGCTCTCATCATCTCTTGCCCTTCTGCCTTTTGCCATGGGATGATGCAGTGTGAAGGCCCTTGCTAGATGCTGGCACCATGCTCTCAGACTTCCCAACCTCCAGAACTGTGAGCCAAATAAATTTCCATTCATTATAAGTTACCCAGTCTGTGGTATTCTCTTACAGCAACACAAAATGGATGAAGACAGGCACTATTCCTATTTATGAGGGCTCTGTTCTCGTGATCTAATCATCTCTCGAAGGCCTCCCCTCTTAATATTATCACATTGGGGATTAGGTTTCAACCTATGGATGGAGGCACAAATATTCAGACCACAGAACACTAAGACATCTGGAAGATAATACAGGAAAACATTATCATGATCTTGGATTAGGAAAAAAATTTTTTTTTTCTTTTGAGACAGAGTCTTTCTCTGTCGCCCCAGGTAGAGTGCAATGGTGTCATCATAGCTCACTGGAACTTCAAACT
>NW_012154507.1:8170035-8172084 GCF_000956105.1 Propithecus coquereli | reverse complement strand
AAAGTGATCAGATATACTATATGATCTGTCAGGAAAATTTGTGAAAGACTTAGAAATGGACCAAAAAGATGGCTGGGTGTTTTCAATGGAAAATATGTGTTATTTATAGCACTCTTTCCTGGTTTATCTAATCCTATGGGATTTTATTGTCTTTGAGATATTCATAACCCTGTAAATAACTAATAGCAAGGCAAAAAATTCTTGCCTGCAGGTATGCAAGTAGATTCTGTCTACTAGAGGGACCACTGATTTCCCTCCACCCATAGTGTTAAAGAAAAAATTATTCAGTGATACTTGTTAAAGCATGGTAAGGCAGACTTTTATTCAAGACCATCAAGGTAAGTATAGGGTCTTCTACAATAGGATTTTGTAGTGGGAGAGAGAGATTGGGCTCAACTGCTAATACAGTATGAGCAAGTGGGACTTTATAGCCAAGGAACAAGGTGGGGGCAGTAGCTGGAAAACTGCTAAGAGGAAGCATCAAAGATAAGGAGGAACTCAGTCTAAAAGAAAAGGAGCAACATAGAAATCCAGCCAGGGTTTCAACCCCAGAACTGAGCCACATTGCCTGTGTCATTGAAAAGTCACTTCAAGGCCCAGCTTCCTGATTAAACCAGCTTGGGCGAATTGTTCCTTTTCCCAGCAGGGTCAGGAACCTCAGACAACACATTGTAGACAATTTAATAAGCACAATGATTATTTCCCTTTACCTTAAATAAAGATATTCCAAAAGTATACTCCTTCATTTAGCATAAACATGGACATTTATACAACTATATAGTAGCCAGAGTTTCCCTAACACTAAGACAACATTGAGGGAAAAAACTCAATTTATTTAATACTGGCTCCCCGATCAATTTTGGGGACACTATAAAGGGAAAACATCAAAATACAGATAAAATCATGGGAAATCCCTGGAGAAATGGAGGGATGCTTTGAACTAAGGGTGGGGAGGTAGGCGGAGACAGCTTATCCTGAGGCAGGAAGTAAGTCCCATTCAGCTGTGGAGAGAGCTGTCAGAGTTCTATTCTTGCTTCTCCCTCCCCATTGCCTTGGGATATTCCGTGCCTGCTTCCATATCTGCACTGACTCAGCTGTAATGCGGGTACTCCCAGAATAGAATCAGGTGGCACAAAAGTCCTACATGGAAGAGGAGCTGAGAAAAATAGGTGATGACTCATCGCCTTGGAAAAATATTATTGAAAACCATAAAACAACTTTGAGAGAAATTTGAGACCTATACAAATGGAGGGATTTGCCAATGTGGGGTAAATAATTTAGCCTTGTCCAAAGAGAGGTCTAGATTTTGTTCTAGGCTTCTGGGTGGTGATCTCTAAGCCCTTGGAATGTCACACCTGACAGGAGTGTCTTTGTTACTGGAGGGCCTTGGGCCAGCCAGATAGTAACAATGTGATTTAGCATGGGAGCTTCGAGCCACACCAGTCATGTGAGAGAGGATGGGGGCTTTGTGTTATGGCATCTCAACTCACCTTCCTGAGGGGCTGGAGACTAAGACCAGGCATATGGCCAATCAACCGTGCCTACCTGATGGTGCCCCAATAAAAACTCTGAACACCAAGGCTTGGGTGAACGTCCTTGGCTGGCAATATTCATACCTGTTGTTGCACATTGATGCTGGGAAAGTAATGATGTCCGTGATTCCATGGGAAGAGAACAACAGAAGCTCTGCATTAGGTACTTTCCTGGACTATGCTCTTCCTTGCTTGGTTGATTTTAACCTATATCCTTCCCCTGTGATAAACTTTAACTGTATATATAATAGTTTTTTCAGTGGGTTCTGAGAGTCCTTCTAGTGAACTATTGAAACTGAGAGTGGTTTGAGGAACCTCTGAACTTACAATTGGAAGAAGTAAGAGTGGTCCTGTGGACTGCACCCCTAACTTGGTACCCATGTTCATGGATTAGAAGATTCAATATTATAAAGATGTCAGTTCTACCGAAATGTATCTATAGATCCAATGCAATCCAAACCAAAATTCTAACTTGGTGTTAGAATTTGTGTGTGTGTGTGTGTGTATGTAATTTAAC
>NW_012154507.1:8157753-8158657 GCF_000956105.1 Propithecus coquereli | reverse complement strand
GTTGCCAAAATTGTTTAAGGCAAAGGCACATCAAATATTTCTAATTCCTGATGTCTTCCATTACAGTATAAGAAATCTGGACATCTTAGCTGAGATGGTGCTGAAGAGTAGTTATGCCAGATCAGAACATTTAAATACACAAATTCATCTATTTTTTAAAACACAGGAGTACAAATATGGTGATCACGTGTTGGAAACTCAGCTTCTCCACTTCATTTGGTTTATGCCCTCGAACAAATCATTTTACCATTTATCCTTAGTATTTTCATCTATCAATTAGCATTCATCCATGCACTCATTCAATAAAATGTATTAAGTGCCTACTGTGTGCTAGTTGCTTGGAACTCAGATCCTATACCGAGCACTGTGCTAGGCTGTAGATATATATTTGCAGTCTCTGCCTTCATGGAGTATAACATCTAGAAGGGAAGTAGGCAATACACCAGAAGACACATATATAAACATATAGTTTCAAGCTGTAACAGTTCTCTGAATTAAACAGCACAGTACAACAATAGAGAATAATGGGTCAATCAGGGAAGGTCTCTAAAGGAAGCAAGAGGGACGTAGCTATTGGAAGAATGAATAAAAGAAAGAAAAGCCAGGGAAAAGTGTGATGGGTGGCAGGAATAATATGTGCAAAAACCCTAAGGTGAAAAAGAACTTTGGCGTGTTTTAGGAAATAAAAGAAAGCCAACGTGGTTGGAGCATAGTGAGCATGGGAGAGAACAGCCCAGATGAGGAGGCATTTCAAAGGGCAGAAGGATCCAGGACACACAGGACCTTGTTGGTCATGGTAAGGAGTTTGGGTATATTCAAAATATAATGAGATGCCTAGCAATAATTCAAGAAAGATAGAGGGAGCCAACACGGCAGACTAGAAGCAGCCTGCACACACTGCTCT
>NW_012154507.1:8156082-8157703 GCF_000956105.1 Propithecus coquereli | reverse complement strand
CTGGGCTCAAGCAATCCTCCTGTCTCAGCCTCCCAAGTAGCTGGGACTACAAGCACGTGCCACCATGCCAGGCTAATTTTTCTATTTTTTTTTTTAGTAGACATGGGGTCTCCTTCTTGCTCAGGTTGGTCTTGAACTCCTGAGCTCAATCATTCCTCCAACCTCAGCCTTCCAGAGTGCTAGGATTACCGGTGTGAGGCAGGAAGATATTTTTTAAATAAGTTTTTTAAAACCCATAAATATCGATAAATCATACTACATTAAAATAAGCAATAACAGGAGGGTTTAGAAGGTGACTACACATAAGATTATTATGCAAAAAATTATTTCTTTTCTATATCCAGCAACAAACAACTAGAAAATGTAATTTAAGAAAAACATCATTCGAAATAGAATTAGAGAAAATCAAGTACCTAAGATTCATTCTAATGAAAGATACACAAGAACACCACAGGGAAAAATAAAACCTTATTAAGAGACATGAAAAAAGAACCAAATAAGTGAAGAAATATACTACGTTTATGGATAGGAAAATCATCATAAAGATATCAATTTTTCCAAAACTGATCCATATATTCAATGCCACTTCAAAAAAAAACAAAAAAATCCCAACGGGATTTTTCATGGGACTGTAACTAGCTGATTTAAAAATGTATATGGAAGAGTAAAACTTATAGAATAGCCAGAATACTTCAGAATAAGAAGTATTCTTATTCTGAATAAGAATAAGAGACTTGCCCTACCAAATGTCAGGACTTATTACGAAGCTATAGCAATTATGACAGTATGATCAGAGATGGATGAATTGACAATAGAATAGAAAACAGAGCTCTGAAACAGACCCAGTCACGTTTGAAACTTTGGTATATAAGAGAGGTTGCATATCAGACTTGTTAAAGAATAATTTTCAAAAGGATTAAAAACATATATTTTATGCAAATATGAAGCCAACACATACCAAAGATTTTATTCAATTCATTGATTAATGATGAAACCAGTAAGATGCTAAAACTAGCCCAAAGAGCATTTGACAAGTTAAGTATACATATAAGCAATTTCACAAAGAAATGTCAAGGTAGTGTTGGATTAATGGAAAACTAGTTCATATTTCTCTAAGATTATTTGTTCTGTTGTATAGAAATTATTTACATCTCTCCTGGAAAAAAATATCTTTAAGTTAACCTCTGTTCCCACAGAGTTGTAAATTGCCCAGTCATTAGAAAGTCAAGCCCAGAACTGCACTTAAAGGATACCCAATAATCTCTTTCAGCTATTTCCACATTTTGGATAATCATTCTGACAGATTAGTGAAGAAAAAAAGAGGCTAATTTTTTAAAAAACTAGAAAAAAAGTAGTTATTCATATGAAAAGAGATGAAATTGAATCTCTACCTCACATTACACATAAAAATCGACTCCAGACGAAATAAGGATTTAAATGTCAAAAACAAACTTGAACACTCTAAGTATAAAACATAGGTAAGTATCTTTTAGATTTGGGGAAATGAAAGAATTTCTTAAACAAACTACAAAAGTTCAAACTACAAAAGACTGGTAAAAATTTAGTATATTAAAATCATCACTTTTGGCCGGGCGCAGTGGCGCATGCCTGTAGTCCCAGC
>NW_012154507.1:8151771-8153612 GCF_000956105.1 Propithecus coquereli | reverse complement strand
TCTGAGCTGTGGGAGGGACTCTCCACTGCAGAAAGCTATAGGACTGACATGGGGAGCTATGTGGAGACTGTGCAGCAGGCTTGCTCTAGAGCGAGAGCACAGGGGTGACCCACTGGCTCACGAACCCTGGACCTTTTAAAAACCTAGACCCAGAGCACTGCCTCTACCCAGGATTCAGATACACTGCTGCAGCCTCCTCACTGCCCCTGCCAGTCTGGGGGTGGGGAAGAGAAGGAGCGGGCAGGCTGGGCACTCTCGTGAGTTCCATGTGCCCCCACTGCCATTGGGGGACCTGGGTGGGCTGACAATTGCGGCTGCCCGTCGGCATGGACAGGGCTGCACTCGAGCTTGCATCTGGACAACAAACACCATGGCCCAAGGGTCTGAACAGGGCAGTTCTCAAGCCAGTGAGGGCTGACAGTCACCGCCACTGAGGGCATGAGTGGAGGGCAGACTTGCACTCAAACTGACACCCAGGAGACAAATGCTGCCATCCGAAGATCTGAATGGGGCACTTCTCAAGTCAGCATGGGCTGACAATCCCCACTGCTCCCAGGGCTATGCTCAAGCCCCAACAGCTGACGAATGCCGCCCCCTACAGATCTAACCCAGACAGTTCTCAAACCAGGGCAAGCTGACAATCATAGCCACCTGCGGGTGTGGGCACCCAGCCAACAAACACTGTCATCTGTGGATATGAGCAGGCAGCCCTCAAGCCAGTACATGCCATCAATTGCCATTGCTGGAGAGCATGAGTGGGACTATGTTCAAGCCACACGGGACAACAAACACCACCACCCATGGATCTGAGTGGGGTAGCTCCCGAGCCAGCTCAGGCAGACAATCGCTGCCACCCACAGGTGTGGGCAGGGCTGCACTCAAGCTGGCACAGGCCAACAAATGCCACTGCCTACAGATCTGAATGGAGCAGCTCTCAAGCTGGCTTGGGCTGACAATCACTGGTGCTGACAGAAATAGTTGGGGCGTTCACCCACTCTGCAATATGGGACCACCAGTGATGACCACAGGGAAACAGTGAGGCAGGAGACACAGGAGCACAGCATTGTTAAATGCTCACAGTGCATCTGCCCATGTCATGCCAGGTCAATCCTCCAGCGTAAGATGTAAGTGCGCCATCCAGGGCCCCTCCTTCTTTGCACTAGGTAGGAGAGTTCTCAGCAGAGGAGAATAGGTGCACTGCAAGCTTATCTGTCTTGAGCTGAGAGAAGAAATTTCAGATGAGAAAGAACCAGAAAAAGAACTCTGGCAACATGAAAAAACAAGCAGTTTTGACACCCCAGAAGTACCATATATACTCTGTTGGTGAAAATGTAAACTAGTACAACCACTGTGGAGAAAACAGTATGGCGATTTCTCAAACAACTAAAAATAGAATTGCCATTCAATCCCACTACTGGGTATCTACATAAAGGAAAAGAAATCAATATATTAAAGGGATTCCTGCACTCTCATGTTTATTACAGCACTATTCACAGTAGCAAAGATATGGAGTCAACCTAAGTGTCCATCAATGGATGAATGGATAAAGAAAATGTGGTATATGTGGCTAGAGGGTGGCGCTCCTGGAGGGGGTCACTAGCATGTTTAAATTAAGACAGGTAGCGATGGGAAGTGTCTTAACGTCAAGTCTTTCCTCCACGCCTGACAAATGAGGAAATTGCGGTTCGAGTTATTTGTTTCTTCACATTGTGGGAAGATGGTGGGGAAAAAAGGGAAAGTTATTTCTCCACTCCCTAGTATTTTTAACTGTTCACCAAGACGCCACCAAGGACAGGAATGTGAATGTGGCAGATTAGGCACCAGTAAGGCTTGGGACACTC
>NW_012154507.1:8101317-8149424 GCF_000956105.1 Propithecus coquereli | reverse complement strand
ACTTTCTGTTGCATAATAAAGAATTCGACTGGCTTTTGTCCCTGATTCCTGAGAGAAAGACTCAAAATCCTCAGAATTTCCTAAGTAATGAGAATATCTTTATTACTTATGAGCCCCTTGATCACACCTGAGTTTATGCTAAAAGATGAGATGACTCAGGATGGGGACCAATTACTAGAAAGATCAACCATGTGATTAGAGGGTGAAGCTTTGAGCCAGCCTGACCTCCAGAGTGGGGAGTGGGGTTGGAGATTCAGTTCAACACTTGGCCAATGATTCAATCAATCATGCCTAGGTAATGAGACCCCCAATAAAAACTCTAGATGGTGGAGCATCCTGGTCGGTGAACACATCAATATGCTGGGAGGGTAACACACTAATTCCATGGGAAGAGGACACAAAAGCTTTGCATTTCAAGCCCTCCCAGACCCCACTTCTCTGTCACTTCATTGGCTGGTCCTGATTTGTATACTTTATAATGAAATTATAATCATAAATACAGCACTTTCCTCAGTTCCCTGAGTCATTGTAGCGAAGTGGCAAACCTGAAGGGGGTCTTGGGAAACCCCTGGATTTGTGGCCAGTTGGTCAGAAATGCAGATGGCCCGGGAACTCCCAAAGTGTGCCTGGCATCTAAAGTGAGGGCAGCCTCGTTATGGACCATGCCCTTTAACTTGTGGGGTCTGTTCTAACTCCAGTAGTTAGTGTAAGAATTGAGTTTCGGTATGCCAGTTGGAGTCAGAACACTTACAAATTATTGTATATCACTTTTGTAAGTTTTTCTTTTACTGATTAATTGGTATATGTTCCTGTTTGTGAAAATTCCTTGAGTATCCTATGGTAGGATAGAACAAATAATTTCTTTCCAATAAAATTAATGGAATACTTGTACTTAATAACTTTTCACTTAGTGGTAGAGTTGTTAGAAACAAATTATGGCTCCTTAACAAGGAGTAAGTGTATTTAGAAAACCTACAATGAAGAACCTAAATGAAAAACAGTCATTGTCATCATGCTTTGCTCCCTTGGTAGTAAGGAAGCTATAATACTCAGGAATCAGGTAATAAAGTCTCCTGACCATGTAGAAAACTTTGAAGAAAATATTAAAAAAACACCCCTAAAAAAGTAGGGTGACTAGCAACAATACCATGGCATAGTATAAGAAAGCTTTGGCCTTGCAGTCAGGCAGTTAAATTATGGTTTCACAACTTATTAACTATGTGTCTTTGAATAAAGTCACAACCCCTCCAAACTTCAGTTTTATGATCTATAAAACATGTGTAACAACCCTTGATCTGCACATCAGGCAAAGCTGCTTGAAGATAGATGGAAACAACGTATATGAAACCGCTCTATAAAAACTAAACAAATACAAAATCCTGACTTCATAAAATTTGAGATCTGAAACATCTTTGAAATGCAAGATCAAAAAAATAACAATTCAGGTATACAACAATAGTATTTTTTCCAAGGCCTGTGAATGCCTTCTGCCCTGACAACAGATGGTTAAGACAAAAAGATAGAAGAATGTGATGGCTGAAAAGCAACATACCAAAAAAAAAGCCTAAAGAGGAGGATAGTTCAGCGTCAGTGATATGAAAGATGCCTTCTCCCTATGAGTCCTGATAATACCAACAACTAAGCCACCCTGGAAAAAGTGCTGTTCAGAATTTCAGAAGTTATAATATTTGACAGAACTGCCCCAAGATAAAATTGTACAATGGTAAAGTTTGGCTTCTGCATCCTTTTACACTGGGTCAACATCCCTTGGATCTCTCAAGTAGAGTGGATCATCTTTATCTTTTGGTTGCAGTTCCGAATATGCACTGGTTTTTACAAACCCTATCCTTTTGTGGTCGACTGAATACATCATCTGTGCTAGATGTCCACACTTAATCTTCATGAATGTCAATAAGAGTTAATTACCACCAAAGGAGAACAGATGTGCAAGTGTCATCATGAAAAGGGATCAGTGGGTTGTGAAGAGAGAACACAAGGTGAACCAGACTCAGTCTATGAAATTCAACTAAATAGTCTGCCAAGAAATGGGTTTCATTTCTTTTTATCATTTTATTGATTTGTCTGTGCTGCCATGAATGTTTATCACTCTGTCAGCTAGCCTTTTAATATGTAATCTTGTTATTATTTAGGAAATAAAAAAAAATCTCCTTTGGCGTTAGTAAAATGAGATATTACTCTTTGTGGGCAACTGTTAGGAGTTTTAGTAACCCACATATCTTTTGTTCCCTGGGTAAAGGTTTATTGATTTTTCTAGCACTTGTTGTTAATGCTTGATGTTTGGCAATGGAGTCTCAGCTAGTCTACACAGAGGAGCTGTTTACATGATCAGCATAATTATTATTGGGTTGTACAATGTGCATGAGGCTACTGGTACTTAAACTCTTACGACATTATTAAACTAAGCCATACTTTTCTTTCACTGCCGCAGCAGCTAAGATCATAAACACACCTACAGTGATCCCATTCTGAACTTAGATTATAAACTATAAATACGTATTTGCTACAAAGTCAGTTCCTGAATATATGCTTGTCCTAAAACATATCCAGAGAGGTCAGTGGGACCCTGCATTACTGGTGACAGAATCATTGTAATGTACAAGCAGAGAGAAGTCACGATTCTTCTCTTAACCTAACACTAGGCTCTCTATCTCTCCACTTCTTCAAATACTTCTCTCTCTTCCCTTTCTTCCTGACCTCAGCAACGCTAACCACAATCTCTACCAATGGAAATGCACTCCCTTCCCTATTTGTTAACAATGTTATGTAAGTATTTCACAGTTATCTGAATTAATAAGGGTTTTACAATAAACTTTTACTGGCAGCCCGCTGGGTCTGGTGAGCTGACCCAGGACATTAGAAGCAGTGACCAGGAGCAGTCACCCACAAAGAAATGGGAGGGCCTGAAGAAAGAACAGGAATCCAGGAAGGTGACCAGACAGTGTATGTCCAAAGGTGAAGGCAATGTTGGTCATTTTGGCCCAGAGCACAGCTTCCTGAAAAGTATCCTTTGGACCCTTAGAACAGAGTCCACTTAAGGTCCACACCAGCCACTTCCAGAGCCAGAGACTTTTAGTCCTTGCCCTAAGATCAGTGGTTCTCAAACTATACAGTCAGACAGTCAGGGATCTCCTTCTAAGGGGCCTAATAGGAGAGATGGAGTAGGTGAATGATGAATGGAAGGGGAGGGCATTATGGTTTTACAGGCCTTCCATACATCTGTCAGGGAATACAGCATTTGTTTGTAGCAGTCAGAAGGTCAAGTCTGGAATCAGCTCAAGGAGTGCTCACTATTGACATACATACTAGGCTGAATTTAACAAAAGGATTTCCAGTAAACAAAGAAAACCAGTTCTGGCTTCTTTAAATTATTTTCTAATTAACCAAATGACTTTAAGTTCAAGATATTAAATGATAATTAGCCCATCTAGATTAAGCTTGTCACTTTCTATCTCAATTATTTTAAAACTGAAAGAGAATACCTGGAACTAGCACAAATAATAATCTAATCTTTGGCCCCTATACAGCTTTGATTCCTACACACACATATACTCAGTATATCTAAAAACTGAGCTTTTTATGTTTTAGATGAATGCTTGAAAAACATCTAACAGCTCAGCCTTCTCTTGCTTTTTCCTTTTTTCAATTTTTGTGGATATTGAGGAAATTCAAACACCTTGTTATACCTTTCTTAATCATACTACTGGAAGAGCATTGCTCTGCCCACCTAAAAGCCAAAATCCCTAAGGCATCAATTACCGTTAGTTTTCAACAAGAACTATGTCCTAGGCAAAGGTTATGCAAAGCAGGCTGCTTTAAAACCGTTGGAGACATTAGCCATGCAGGCAGCTGTCTGAAGGCCAGGGTCTCTGGTCTTTCTGTAATGGTAACAGGTACCATAAAAAGTGAAGAAGCAATGATGCCCAACTAAATTAAAGTCATTATCAAATCTGCTCATTCATTCATTCATTCATTCAGTAAATTTTTACTGCATGCCTGCCCCATGAAACGTGCTATGTCAGACACTGTCAGGATCTAGATCGAGTGGCATTAATTCAAAGAACACCAAAGATCACTCTAAACCATGTTTTAGAGGAACAGTTGAAATAATCAGCGAAGGCTAATCTGGAAATAAGAAGATTCTAGGAAAACATGAGAGCCCTTGTGCCTAAATATTTAACCCTTCTTTTTGCAGAAGAGAGATTAGACTTGTTTTATACAGAACCACAGAGAAGTAACAACGATGGGCGGAATCAAAATCAGTAGAAGGAAATCACAGCAATACTAAGAAAGAACTTAGTATCCAGAGCAATCTAAAAATAGAATTATCAGGCCAGGTGCAGTAACTCATACCTGTCATCCCATAGGAGGCTGAGGTGGGAGGATTGCTTGAGGCCAGGAGTTCAAGGACGCAGAGAGCTATGATTGCACTACTGCACCCCAGCCTGGGCAATAAAAAAGTGAGAATGTCTCAAAAAAAGAACGATCGAAGCATGATGTAGGGTGAAAAAAATAAATAAATAAAAATAGAATGAGCTGTTTTAGGAGGAACAGAAGCCTAACTAGCAATATTGGTATCAGGGACACTACATACTGCGCCATATACTTCCGTCACTAGATACCCTATCCCTAAATGAGTCTTAATCTGACACTGCTTCAAATCAAATCACTTAGAATTCTATTACCCAAAGGCAAACACTGCTAACATACTGGCATGTTTCTTTCTTTCAGGATTTTTTTCCATGCACTTGTTTTTTACCATAGTAAAATTGTACCACATATATAATTTTCCACTTTTTATGATAAATTATTTCACTAGGCTATTTTGTAGACTGCCAATATTCAGCAAATCTTTCTCTTATTGTTGAATATTTAAAGTTTAGTGGTAAAAGCAGGAGTTTCAAGATATGCTACCTGGCTTGAATCTCACTGGCTGCGCAATCTTGAGAAAGTTACTTATTTTTTTGTGCTACGGTCACCTCATTTGTAAAACGGGATTATACCTCAAAGTTGTTGTATAAAACCAGATGCTATATCCTAAATGTTTGTGTCCCCCCAAAATTCACATGTTGAAATCCTAACATGTTGGTTTTAGGAGGTAAGGTCTTTTGAGAAGAGATTAGGTCATGAGGGCTCAGCCCTCATGGGATTAGTGTCTTTATAAAATAGGCCCAAGGAAGCTCATTTGCTCCATCCACCATATGAGCACACAGTGAGAAGTCAGCACCTATGAATCAGGAAACAGCTTTCACCAGACACGGAAATCTGCCAGCACCTTTATCTCAGACTTCCCAGCCTCCATAACTGTGGAAATGTCTTGTTATTTAAGCTACCCCAGTCTATTATAATCCGTTACATACAGCAACCTGACAAGACTAAAATAAGACCCAAACCTAAGAATATATCTGAGGGCTGTTTGGACCTCTCTATAGCATCTATCAAATTTTGCCATCAACATTTACTGAGCTTTTACTAGGTAATTTAATTCGATTCCCCAACAATTGAGGACCTAGTATTAATATACAAGTCATCTTGCTATATGCTTGCTATGTGTGTAAGCATGAAAGGAAACATAGCTCCTGTCTGAGTCACTAATTGATCTTTGGGGACAAGAGGCACACAGTTATTTAACCTTACAATAAGTGTGTTGTGAATGTTAAGAGCGTAAGCATTGGTATCAGACAGACACAAGTTCCGGACCATTTTTGTCTTTCTTTGGGAGACCTTGGGAAAATTATTTCATCTCTAAGCCTCAGTTTCCTCATCTATGTAATGAGGGTATCATCTACTGAAAAGTACTCTAAGACTTGAAAAAGGTAATTCACATAAAACACTTAGCGTAATCTCTGGTACATCACAAATTTTAAAACAGAATCTCTATTAAGTAAGCATTATTCAACTCCTAGTTGAGAGGCCAGTCCATCTATCCATACCAGCCTTTTCTCCACATACACACAGGGCCAGGATTAGCTAGGGAGTGTTTCCCTTCCATACGTTCCCTAAAGCACCGCACATCTCTTACAGAATTTACACAGGACCCTCACACTAGACCAGACCAACCCCGGCTCATCCAAGAGACTCTCGTAACCAAATCAAACACATCTCACATCCTTGTTCACCTCAATCATCACTAAGTGTATAAGCTTCTCTCATCTTCATCCCCCATTTTTTTACATTTGCTCGGCTGACACAGTTTCTCATCCACCCTCGCTATCCGCAACACAGCTCATCCCATTACCAGAAACCTTTCCTACACTCTGTCTCATCTCCCAACATTCTACCTCTTTATCCTGACTGAAACCCAGCTCTTACCTTGATACTTCTGCAACAAAGCTCCTTCCTTAGAAGGAGGTACAATGTGCTCAAAAATCTGTTTTCAAAGGATTTGCAAAGATAGTTTAGCTGCAATCAGTTAAAACACTTTTTCCTCTCCAGCTTCCCTTCTGTGACTTTCCCTTCTGTCAGATGAAATTGTAGTGATCGATTCTATCTTCATCAGAGGCACACAATAGGTGATTGCTCACTTGCCGCTTAAAACAGATTCCTCGCTTAGCATCTACTACACCACTTTCTTGGTTTTCCTCCTTCCTCGGAGTCTGCTTTGCTGGATCTTCATCTCCCCACCTGTGAACCCTGGAGTAACCCAGGAACAGTCCACTTCTTATTTATTTGCTCCCCAGACTGTAGAACATAGATCACATTGTCATAGGATGTGATCTACATGAGACCATTCATATGCTAAGGACAACCAAAGTTCTATCTCCATTCTTAAGGTCCCCTAGATTCCAAATGAATTTATATAAATGCTTACTTGGAGAGTTCCACTTGGACATCTAATAGGTACCTCAAAATTAACATGTCCAAAACTTAACTGGCTGTTCTTCCCAAACCCAGTTTTTCAGTCCTACCTCAACAGCAATTCTATCCTTCCAGGTGCTCAGGCCAAAACTCTTGGAGTTATTTTTATTTCAGAATATTACAGGGGCACAAACGTTCTGGTTACATGAATTGCTTTTGTACAGTGTGAGTCAAGGTTTTAAGTGTGCCCATCACCAAGATAGCATGCATTGTACCAGTTAGGTGTGAATTTACCCGTTCCCTCCTACCCTCTCCCACCCCCTCAACCTGCTTGGTTTCCATTTTTACTTCCTTTTATTTCCTTACGCGTTATTCTTTACTCCTATCTCCCATTCAACCCTTCAACAAATCCTGTCATCTCACCCTTCAGAAACCAGTCACTAACTCAACCACTCCCATCTACCCTAGCCCAATCCAAGGTAACTTGCCTAGACTATTGCAAACCCTTATTTCCACCCTTGCCTCACTAAAATCCATTATTTGGCTTACAAGTGCCAGTCAACTTTTAAGGCCAGACATGGTGGCACACATCTGTAATTCCAGCACTTTGGAAGGCTGAGGTGGGAGGGTCCCTTGAGGCCAGAAGTTTGAGACCAGCCTGGACAACATTGAGGCTGTCTCTACAAAAATAATTAGCTGAAGCATTAGGTGAATAATTAGGTGAAGCATTCCTGTGATCTTAGCTACTTGTGAAGGTGAGTTGGGAGGATCCCTTGACCCAGGAACTTAATTTACATTGAGCTATGATTGTGCCACTGAAGAGAGCATCTCTATGCTAGTCAACTTTTGATAACCCAGTCACGGCATTTCTCTACCCACTCTCCAACTAGATGCTCATCTCACAGTATCTACTGCCTACAGGGTTAATAATACAGAACTCGACTTTCTGTTTCTCACTGGGCTCCAGCCATGACCTTGCTGGCCCCAAAGGCTCTATCCAGGAATTCGCTTCCCCCAGTCTCATACTTACACTTCACCTTCCTCTGAGCCCCTCAGTAAATGTCTTTCAACATCATGATTTCATCTTATACAACCAGCATCCCCATTCCTCCAAAATGACTGCTTTTCTCTGAAAATATACATTTGCACACATTGACACATCTGTATAGTTAATCACTGCTCCCTTCCACATGTGAGGATTTTCCAAGCTTTCACCTGTGAAATGTCCCCAAAGCAAGGAATACTATATAACCTCTGAGCAACTTCCTCTGCCCAGCGCAGGTGTTAGTGATAGCCTTCTTTCACAAAATCCTTTCTCAACAATCTTTAACCCAGCTCACTGTTATGAGTCAATTACTCATCAGACTATGTGTCTCAGGTTATATACTGGATGCTCCTGTATATGGCAGCCATTGCCCATAACAAAACACATGTTTTTCAAAGCATAAAAATAAAACTGCCATTTATCAGAGTTCAGCATGAATACTTTTACGTAACTGAGGGGGAAAGCCACATATTTTAAAGACAAATTCATTAAGAAACAAAAAATAATTTTTAAAAGATTTCTATAATCAATTACCTATTCCAGTCACATTAAAACACCGAACAAACTGAAATTTTTTTTAAATTTTATTTTATATACAAATAGCATGGTCTCTTTCACTTAGTGGGTGCTGCCGAACCTGGTGGGTGCCATGGAAAATCCATTCAAAGAAGATCACTTAGTCCAACTGGAAAAAAAAAAGCAGATAGGAAATGAATTATTTCAAAAAGCTTTAAAATTTCAGCTTGATTTCCCAAAAATGGGTTTGACATAGAATACTGTTTAAACTGGAAATGTGACCTACCCAAACTAACAACATGAAGATCTATGTAATTTAAATATTTACTGAATGCCTGCTACAAGCTGCCCCACAAACCTAACTACATTTTAGACTATAATTTTTAGTACTGGTATGCCCACTTCATCCCTCAAAGAAATATTTCCCAAAACAAAACACTACTACACAGCCTCCCAGTGCTTACCACAGGCTGTGTTCTTACACTGCCTGTATAGAAAGAGGCAGAGTAAAGCTACCCCATGTACACCCCAGCCCCGGCCCTGTGCCTGGCCTGTACTGTGAATGGGGGAACATGAAAGAAAGAAGAAAAAAAAAACACTACTACATAAAATAATCTTCACCAAATGCTCAGGATGGTTATTAAGTAGGTAACGATAATTACAATTAATCTTAGCCTCTGAGAAACTAGGGACACAGAGCCAGTAAGTCCATTCTCTCATCTGTGATATTCTACCTCCCACTGAGTTATGTGAATATCCACATTGTAACACCAAGCTCACAATGATGAAGTATTTGGCCAGCACTGAGCTTAAAGATACTTTCTCTGTCTCTGCCACACCAGAAATCTCTTATTAACAATTTACATCACTATACTAAACCGGCACAAAAACATCTATTTTTAACAAGTAGGTTCTCCTCAATACACTATACAAAATAATTAGGAATCGACTGGTGATTTTCCTAAAGAGCCAATATTAAATTAGTTTTCACCTTCTAGCAAACCTATTTAAATGCTTTTTAGCAGCCAAGAAAGCGTCATATAAATATTAACCTGATCAAGGTCATAAACTATTAAATGACAGACCCTTCTTTGCTGAATCCTAACAAAGCCTATCCCCAAACCTCAAGCTCATTCCAGTATATGACACTATCAAACATTTTGGGTCAGTGGTTAACACATACATTTAGTCAGAAAATGTCTATATAAATGACATGTAAAATTTAACTTAGTGGCTTCTGTAAAGTGAATAATTTTACCCAACATAACACATGGGACCTAAAACTAGCAGAGCTAAGTAAAATGGGGCTAGGCTAGAAAGGCCAAGTTTCAAGTCCTTCACCCTCCCCACTCTATTAATCTGAATGCCCAAACCCTCAACAGTGTCACCCGCTACCCACAGCCCTACCAACTAAAACAGAGGAAAAGGTCTCGCTCTAAAGCTCAGACTAAGAACTATCACCACATTCTCCGCCCACAGGCACAACATGGGAGCATGGCGTCTATGGACAGTACCTTAATGAAACCGATGTCCTTCGCGTACTGACGGAAACACTGGCGGCACATATTGAGGCCGTATTTCCGGATCAGACCGTGCCGGTTTGAGCAGACGCGGCTGTAAGAGAAGAGACAGCGTTTTTGCAGGTCGCAGAGATTACACGATTCCACGCTCAGAGGGGCACCCACCCGCACCCCGGGTCTTCCCGGACCCATCAGAGATCTGTAATGGCGGCACTAACAGCTCGGATTCGGTCTCCCCACACGCGCTGCCCGCGAGCTCCTCTAACTGAGATTTTAAGCAGCCTCGCAGTCCAAAGAAACCCCTTCCTAAAACCACAATCTATTTCTCACCAAGAGCGAGAACCCTGGCCGAATTTTCGCGGGTGGCTCCAATAGAGCTGCTGGTGACCCATCTTGCTCTCAGGAGGGCAACGAGGCAAAAGGAAGGATCTAGCGCGCACATGCGCTCTTCAAATTTTCAGGACACAGTTTACCCAGAATGCCGTGTGACGCGTGCGCAATGTGGCAATGTTGTTCCACGGGGTGAACAGAGCGAACTACTGGAAACGTTCTAGGCCGGCACAGTTGATGACGTCACCACACCGCAGCCTCTAGTAGCGTCTCGCACTGCTACTTCAACGCCGGACGCGGTGGCGCGCGCCTGTAGTCCCAGCTACCCGGGAGGCTGAGGCAGGAGGATCGCTTGAGTCCAGGAGTTCTGGGCTGCAGTGGGCTATGCCGATCGGGTGTCCGCACTAAGTTCGGCATCAATATGGTGACCTCCCGGGAGCGGGGGACCACCAGGTTGCCTAAGGAGGGGTGAACCGGCCCAGGTCGGAAACGGAGCAGGTCAAAACTCCCGTGCTGATCAGTAGTGGGATCGCGCCTGTGAATAGCCACTGCACTCCAGCCTGGGCAACATAGCGAGACCCCGTCTCTTTTGAGAAATCAGTAAGTGAAGTTTGGAACTTCAAGAAAGGAATGGTCTTACGGACTCATGTCAACTGAATCTTTTATATTATTTTAATTAAAATTTTACACTTGGAAAAGGATTCTGCCTCAACTCACAGTGACACCTACTGGAAGAAACTTACAAAACAACCTAAATCAGCTGCAGTAATTACAAGCTAACGGTAGGAGTTGCCTTCTATTTTGTTAAACAGAATGCGTTTTCAAATTTATTTTTTAAATTGACACACTTCAAGAAATACAGCTACACCATTCCAGAAAGAAAGGAAAAAAACGATTGGAGGTTCTTTGGCCATTAGTGTATTTGATACTTAAATGTAGTTCGCTGAATTTAAAATGATAAAAATAAAACAGTGAGAAACAAGTAATGTGTAGGATGTGTTGCTTTGACCAGAAAATTTGATGACAAAACAGCAAATGAAAATCGAATGCCAAAAACCAAATCTCTGCTGAAAAATGTCCAGATGCCACATGGTCATTTAGAATGCCTCTAGATAAACCTAAAATTGTACATGGCTCTTAAAGTTTTAATTAGATTTATGAAATATTAGCACAAGGTGCAATAATTCAGGAAAATTTAACACATAAATTCTTCTATTAGAACTGAAATACAACACTTTTAGGTATGTTATTTCAGGCTTCTGGTGAAGTCCCCCTACCCAATCATTAAGTTAGGCACTGTGTGATATGATTAAAGAAGAAAGGGAGTCAGAGATTTAAAAACCAGATATGACTTGATCTCTGCCCTCAAAATTTGATTATTTAGGGTGGAGAACAGGATTATCTCCCAGAGCTCTTTCTTCCAGTTTCAACTTTCATGCCCAGACAATATGATTACAACTAAGTAAGCAGAATATTCTGTATTCAATGATGGATGTGCTTATGAAGTATGAGAGTAAATAGAAATTAATTTTAAATTGAGGTACAGTTGAGGGAACTTTGAGTATAAATCTTATTTTTCAATTTAAGTACATTGGAATAATTTTCATGTTAAGGCTATTATTCAAGATGTCTCCCATTTTCTTCCTCAAATTATTCTTAGACTGATCTGTGATCATATATCCAGAATTTAGTCATTTAAAAACCTGCATCTCTCTTGAGTTACCTTCAAGTTCACAACCTTTAGGAATACAATTGTACTTCTTCTCTAAACTTTAAAAAATCTATTGTACCATAAACAAAGTCTAAGATATATGTTTTGCATGTCTGGCTATTACAATAATATGTAAACTTCAGTATTATCCCCCAGTTCTTTCCAGTTGGTCAGAATTAGGTCTTTAATTATTTAATTCATCCTTCAAAACAGCCCAGTGTTTAACAGTGTATATGTGTATGTATCCGTATCCATTCCAGCTAATATTAGTATTTTAATTAGCTACATGTATTTTAAAGTAAAACATAGATACATATATATATATATATATATATATATACACATACAATATATTTTTAGAAGGAAGTCTTTCTCCAACCCCAGACTCCTATTTATTTCCCCAGTCTCCCTGCCCAAACCAACAAGTTATCAGTTTTTAGAACAATGCTAAAGAAATATTCCATCTTTGCATCCACTAAAGTAGAAGTAAAAGGGGGAAAAAAAGAATTATTATTCTTTCTATCTATATATACACACACGTGTCCACATATATACACATGTATGTGTATATATGTGTATGTGTGTGTATACATATACTGGTATTTATATTTTTATATACTATTAACTATATCTCTTTTCATTTATACAACAGAAGCATACCATACTCAATGTTTCCCACAAATAAATAGCTTATAAAGCATCTTTTTTTCTTTTTTTGAGACAGAGTGTCACTCTCTTGCCTCGACTAAAGTGCCGTGGCATCAGCCTAGCTTACAGCAACCTCAAACTCCTGGGCTCAAGCGATCCTCCTGCCTCAGCCTCCAGAGTAGCTGGGACTACAGACATGCGCCACCATGCCCAGCTAATTTTTTCTATATATACTTTTAGTTGTCCAGCTAATTTCTTTCTATATTTTTTTTTAGTAGAGATGGGGTCTCACTCTTGCTCAGGCTGGTCTTGAACAATCCACCCACCTTAGCCTCCCAGAGTGCTAGGATTACAGGCATGAGCCACCACGCCTGGCCTTATAAAGCATCTTAAAAGTTATAAAAGTTCTGATGAAATACACAGCAAAACAGGGAATAAAGGTGAATTGAAACATCCTTGGGTGAACATTTCTTTGCATACTTAAATTATATCTATAGGTAGATAGACATAGATATGTAGATAATAAAGTCTATAAAATAAGATTTTATAAAAGTATGTCAATAGCTATAGATATAGATATATATAATAAAGTATGTCTATAAAATAACATTCTCAGACCAGGCACAGTACCTCATGCCTATAATCCCAGCACTTTGGGAGGCTGAGGCAGGAGGATTGCTTGAGCCCGTGAGTTCAAGGTTTCAGTGAGCTATGATTCTGCCACTCCAGCCTGGGTGACAGAGGAAGACCCTGTTTCTATGAAAATAAATAAATAAATAAACAAACAAACAATCAAACAAAATAAAATAGCATTCTGGAAATGAAGCTACTAGCCCAAAGAATATGAGCTTTTATAGATATTTATAACTTTCCCTGTAGAAATTGTATTAATAACAATTCAGACCCATACCCAGAGAGAGTACCTGCTTCCCACAAGCTCTCAACAGTATGAGTTAGCAAACTTTTTTAACTTCGTCATTAAGATAGCCTAAAAATGGTAAATGTTGTTTTAGTTTGATTTTTGATGAGGCTGAGTATATTTCCCTATGTTTATAAGCCAGACATGCACTTTTATCTGGGAACTTCTTTGAGTCCACAGCCCACTTTCTTAATGTGTTGCTGATCTGCAGTTTATCTATTTGTACTTAACATGCAAGGAAATACACCTTTGCCTCCATAATAGTTGCAAAGTTGTTTTATTCATCACTATCTCAGATTCTTATTTATTTCTTTAATTTGTTTATGACATACTTTTCCATACAAAAGTTTTAACATCTATGTATTAAAATTTATGAACTTGTTACATTACTGCTTTTAGATTTTGCATCAAAATTCTTAAAAACTTATGCTTTTTTCCTGTGATATTTTGACATTCTCAGATTTTATTTTAAATCTTGAATCCATCTAAAATTCATTTCACTGTCCCCTGTAGGAAAAAGGGAGAAATCCAGCTTTTTTTCCCCTCCCAAATGGCTAGCTAATTACCCCAACACAAGCAATATTAATTGAATGTGTGATAACTCCATTCTAGGCTCAATGCAGGCTTTTACAAATATTTGTTAAGTGAATAAGTTAAAAGCAATATTTGTTTATTCTTTCTACAAATACGCATTGAGTACCTACTGTATATAAACACTATGCTAGGCCTTGTATATAATAGTAGTGATTCAGACTCCAGGAAGCTTGCCATCTAGAGGTGAAGGTAGGCATATAAATAAGTAATCATATAGCAATATTTTGGACAGGATAACCTAAAATTCCTCTTGCTGCGAAGACCCAAATGTGATGGATGAAATATCACATGTTTTAAAATGCAGAGTTTAGCTCTGAGAAAGGGGAATCCCAAGGACCAGGTACTAAGTAGGAACTGAAAAACCACAGAGGCTGCCCTGGAGCAATTTGTCTTGCTAGGTAAAGGACGTAGATTCCAAAGGAAGCAACAGACAAACTTTTGGGCAACTATATTTAATTAAATCGTCAAGAGTGGAAATCCATGAAGGTTTTTGGGAGAAATTAAATGCAGCATCTGAGACCTGAGTTCTAGCCCTGTTTGTTCTAACACTATGAGGTCATGGGCAGATACTATAATTTTACTCTTTTAATTCCATTCCCTCTTGTGTAAAAGGAGAGAATTGAAGAAGAATATCTGTAAACTGTGTTTCAGCTCCAAAACTTTAGGATTCTATAGTAGGAGATCCTTTCATTGGACTGCAGTGTGAATGGTGGATTATTACATTACCTGTCTAACTGATATCCCCGCCTCCAGGCTTGCTCTACCTCCAATGTAATCTCTTTACTGACCACAAAAACCTTCCTGAACATGTGTGAATTTATTCCCTGCTTAAAATTTTTTAAGGATTTTCCAGAACTTTCAGGTTAAAGTCCAAAGGCCTTGGTTTAGCAAACAAGTTTTTTCATCATCTGGCTACTTCATACTCCTCTAAGGCTTCATCCAACATTTATCCCATTGTAGTGTAATTGTTGGTTTACTTGTCTCTTCTAAGCACTGTAAATTCATCTTTGCCTTCTAAGCATTTAACATAGATGCTAGCATACAATAAGAACACCATAAATATTAAATGAATGAATAAATGTATTGAAGCAAGAAGACCTGGTAAGTTTAGCAAGAGAGAAGTAACACAGCTCCGAATTGACATAGTAGTTCTAAGAATGAAAAGGTGAATATTAATTAGGAAATCATAGTGGAAACACAAGCTGATCAAAGAGTGTCATCGAAGAAAGGCAGCCCACTGCAGAGCTTTGAAAGTTGCAGATATCAGGATGAAATAACTTTTGTCAGACAAAATAGAGCCAGAAAGGCACAAAAGAGGCGGGCTTACATTTGTATGTTTGGGATAAGAACTGTTTCCAAGGACTTCCTAAAAACCCCACAAGAAATCCCTTCATGTCCTTCACACATCTCTAGCTTTGCACAGCTTGCATGTTTCAGACATATGCATATATTTCTATGACAAGGTTTATCATTATCATTCTTTAGGACTGCAGAAATTCAGATAAGATGCTCTTAAAAGAACACTTGCCCAGCAACAGCATGTCCACCAACGCACTGATGACAGTTCTGGCTTTGAGCCTCTGGAACCAATGAACTCTGTTTCTAGGAAATTTATGTGAACTTCTCCTTTTTGCCAATAAAAACTTCCCTTTACACTTCCCTCACTGGAAGCACTTGTGGCTTGCCATTCTGTGTATCCTGAATTATAATTGTTTTCCATTTCCAAATAAATTCAACATATTTGGAGATATTTTTCTCTCTTCTTTTTTTTTTGTTTTTGTTTTTGGTTGACAGAGGTCTAATGTGTAGGGTGTATATTTGTTAACTATTTAGATTTATTGATGATATTTATCATTAAAAGAAAACTACCTCCAAGATCTGGATCCAATGTGCTAAGGCAGACAAGACTACATTGTCCATAGATTGTGACCTCCTTCTGTAAGAATCTGATATGACTATGATCTTATTAGCTCAAGCCTAAGTGAGATACAAAGTGAGTAAAGTTCACTATGGACACAAATGAAGGGAAAAGTCAAGGAAATCCAATTAATTATCTGTTGAATGCGTAGTATGTGCTGGAAAGCCAGGGAAATAAAAGAAACAAAAAGTAATTTTAAGTGCAATTGGACTTTGCAAAAAGGAAGATCAAGATGTTAAAGAAGGCTTAGTGGCCGGGCGCAGTGGCTCATGCCTGTAATCCTAGCACTCTGGGAGGCCGAGGAGGGTGGATTGTTTGAGCTCAGGAGTTCGAGACCAGCCTGAGCAAGAGCAAGACCCCATCTCTACTAAAAATAGAAAGAAATTAGCTGGACAAATAAAAATATATAGGAAAAAAAAATTAGCCAGGCATGGTGGCACATGCCTGTAGTCCCAGCTACTCGGGAGGCTGAGGCAGGAGGATCGCTTGAGCCCAGGAGTTTGAGGTTGCTGTGAGCTAGGCTGACGCCACGGCACTCACTCTAGCCCGAGCAACAGAGTGAGACTCTGTCTCAAAAAAAAAAACCTGTATCCTGATTTTAAACTCCTTATGTAGTTTTATTTTCAATCAGTCTACAATGGACACTAGCTTGAGGTAATTGAGAGTAGATGAGGTCAAAGGACAGATTTTATCTGTATGGTGGTACAGAGAAAAGTGTGGATTCACAAACAGTCCACTAAGACCAAAAACTTTGGGTACACTCTAGAATGTCAGATCCAAATATTTCAACCGTTAAAACAGTGCACCAAGGGGAGGATATGGAAAAGAGCAATGAGATCTCAAAACTGATATGTTTGTTTTACTTTCATTCAAACATTATCTTATTTAACCTTATTTAATAAGATAATCTTATTTAAAATATTTTGGGAACTACATGTCTTTTTTGAGAATCTGACAATTAGGAAGATAAGTTTTTGGCAGTACATACCATTGTTCCACTCTAAAATCACCACTGAACTGTTATGTAACTTTCATATATTTAGATTATTTAACATTCAATTACTGAATCCATGCTTCAACAACCCAAGTAATGCTAAACAAAGAATTGAGGCCTTTTTTTTGTATTCTTGATTTTTGAGCATTTCTACTCTATTTAAAATTATAATGGTTTTACAAGATTTTTAGATTTTCCTAGCTCCCAACTGTACCTGGAAGTTCAGAGCACATTGAATGTACTTGTAATACTTTAGACTGGTGCCTTTTTATGTTCTTCTATATTACCCACTAGAAGAACAAAAGTAGGTAACTCCTGCAAAGTCTTTGAAAATTGTCGGGTATAGTTTTTTCTCTCCCTAGCCATGAGATTGAGATAAGGAACTGGCAGGCCTTGCTCTATAAGCAGTCAAAAGACCCAAACCAGATAAAATAGAATGTGGTGGAGAAACTAGTCCAAACCGGCTAGAACTAAGAAGGCCATAAAAACTGATCTCAGGTTACCCTCACTGCTACTTACGATGCATTAGCATACTAAAAGAAGCTCCCACCAGCACCAGGGCAGTTTACAAATGCCATGACAACTTCTAGAAGTTACCATATGTGGTTTAAAAAGAGGAGGAATCCTCGATTCCGGAAGTCCCCACCCCTTTCTCAGAAATCTTAGGAATAGTCTGTTGGGGTAGCTTAGAAATGTTAGGGTGACCTAGGGATATTGCTGGCATAAGAACCTTTGCGGATGTAACAGTCTGCATAGGTGTGGCTGTTTGCCAAATGGTAAGGACATTCCAAGGGCAGGAGGAACTGCAAACAGTTTCTCTCCGGGGGCAGAAAACTGCTCCAGGACTGCTATCCGGAACGCCCAACCTGCTTGAAAACTAGCCTGGCCCCAATCCCAAATTGATGTTCTTGTCCCCGTCGGCCGGGGAATTCCCAGCAAGTGGCGCCTCGAACAGGGACCTGAAGGCAAAAGGTTTCACCGGAGTGAAGGAAGTTTCCACTTTACTTCGCCAGGACCCGGGGAATCAAAGTCCTTTCTGCAGAGGGAGGGTAAGTGTAACCTCGGGGTTTCTATAATCGGGTAACAATGGGGCAAAATCAATCTAAATATTCTGAATATATTCAGCTTTTGCAAACTCTCTTAAAAAATTCAGGAGTGTCTGTAAAGAGGCAGAGTTTTGAGGAATTGTTTCATTTGATTGCAAAGCATTGTTATTGGTTCCCTCCTCCGGGAACTTTGAAGCTCCCACGATGGCGGCTGACTGTTCGTGCTTGCGACGGGCCCATCGACAAGGAGAAAGAATCCCTCTTTCAGTGTGGTCGTTGTGTAATTTAATTTCTCTGGCGTTAGAGCCGTTGCCATCCGATTTTGAGTCAAGGGAAGGTGATGCAGAAGATAGGCGTGAACAAGAGTTAAGTAGGGGAGAAGAAACTTCAGGTCAGGACATTGGTCCGGTCACGAAAGATGAGGATCGATGTGATTTACCTCCTGAGTCACTGAGTGAGGAAAATGATCCCTCAATTGCAGTTGCTAGTCCCCGTTATGGATCCACGGACAGATTAAGGAGGGAAATTTCAGAAAGGAAGAGCTTCCTCCACCACCTCCTTTTCCTGGATCCCATAAGTTACAACCAACTGCCCCTCTATTAGCAGATACAAATCCATTTCTGGCCCCTCCTAAAGCTCAAATTATGGTGCGGAGAGCGTGTACTGCCTTACAGGAGGGAATTAGGGGAGCCCAACTAGAGGAAGATCTTGAGGCTTATCTTTCTCCAGTAACTTTGATTAATGTTCCCCTAGATAACCAATATCCTCATGGGGGTGTACAATATGAACATAATCCCATTCCATTTAGAATTTTGAAAGAACTGAAGCAAGCTTGCATTTTCTATGGTGCTAATTCCCCTTATACCTTGGGATTTATTCAAAGCCTGGCTCAAGCAGAAAGGCTAATTCCTTGGGACTGGGATATACTTGCCCGAACTGTTCTTACATCCCCTGAATTTTTGCAATTTAAGACATGGTGGTCCAAAGGGGCTCAGCAACAAGCCACTCGAAATGCGGCCCAAAACCCACCAGTTTTGATAACAGCAGAACAGCTGAAGGGTGGAAGTGCCTGGTTTGGGATACAAGCTCAATTACAGTATACAGATCAAGCTATTGTTCAGGTTCGCTTTTGTTGTTTAAAAGCTTGGGAAAAAATAACACCATCCTTTATTGAAGTAAAACAAGACAATCATGAGCCATATGTGGAATTTATTTCTAGATTGGAGAATGTATTAACTAGAACTATTTCCCAGCCGGCCTTTCGTGAGTTGCTATTGCCAATTTTGGCTTTCGATAATGCAAATTCAGAATGCCAGTGGGCCTAGAGACCATTGAAAGCCGGTGCAGCCTCTATAGAAGAATATATTAAAGCATGCCAAGATATTGGCTCTGATGCATACAAGATGCAATTGTTAGCAGAGGCTATTAAAGGGAGAGGTCAGAAATCTCAAAAGGCTGCTACAAAATGTTTTAATTGTGGAAAACGAGGGCACATGAAAAACGAATGTCGTCAGACTCCTAAGAAAATGGATTTCAGTAATAACCAACCTATTAGTCCTTCCCCTGGATTATGTCCCCGCTGTAAAAAGGGGAGTCATTGGGCTAAGCAATGCCGTTCTAAATATCATGCTGATGGCCACCTCCTTCCCTAGTTGGGAAACAGAAACTGGGGCCTGACCCGGGGCCCTGAGAAAAACAACACGGGCAATCAGAATCTACAATACCTGGTGTGGCAGCCCCAAAGCTCCCAATCAGTGATTTATCCCCCTCCACAGCCGGAAGTGCTGCCTTAGACCTCAGATCTCCCAATAATATATTATTGATACCATCTATGGGCATTTATAGGGTACCCACTGGAGTGTTTGGGCCTATTCCCCCAGCCACAGGAGAATTGATTATAGGTAGTAGTCTGACATCAAAGGGTGTCACAGTCCATCTAGGTGTTGTTAGTGATTCGGATTATGAAGGAGAAATTTCTATCATGATGAGCTCGGCCATCCAATATCAAATACAAGCCGGAGACCACATAGCTTGTTGGGAAAATAGGCTAAGGGATGTGAAAGGTTTCGGGAGTTTTGCAGGGCTTTGCCTTGAAGGAATCTGTGGACATGTTAGCTCACAGAATAGAAGCTGCTCCCAAAATGGAGGCATTGTCAGAGGACGTTTGCAAGGCAACATTTCTTCTTTGCTGCCGGCCATTGACTTGAGCTTTTTTGCAAGGCAGAAGCTAGGTTTGGGTCCTTGGCGGAGAAGCTGATTAAAATGCCTGCCCAGCAGATAACCTGCAGCTGG
Organism: Propithecus coquereli; assembly: GCF_000956105.1. NCBI lineage: Eukaryota > Metazoa > Chordata > Mammalia > Primates > Indriidae > Propithecus > Propithecus coquereli. Next base: position 8,129,075 of record NW_012154507.1, on the reverse strand, counting down.
AACTGTCTTAAACTTCAAGGCTATTCCTGTTTCACTCCTAACCACATGTCTCTGTATTTAGAGAAGTAGATTAGAGTAGTACATAGACTCAGTGTTCTCACTTTACACATTTTATCTTTAATTTGTACGCTCAGCTAGGTCTGTTTCTAACTTAGGGCTTAACATGTTTATCTTAGAAAAATTTTGTAACCCTGTCTATTCTTATAGACAGAATTAGGTAAGGGCACCCTAGAAACCTCAATGAATGAACTGTATACATAATTCTTTAACTAAAGACATCTATTTGCTGTAACAATAAATACTGATGTGGGATTTCACTCAGGGCCTCAAAGCTCATGGGAATGCTAGAGGACCTCTGACTCCCACAAGGAGGCTTTGGTAGCACAGGAAACTGAGTATATTGGCAGACATTTATTAATGACTAAGGACCACAAATGCAGTTAAAATTGAATGGAAAAACATTTTCTGGACTTGTTGATACTGGGGCCGATGTTCCTATAATAGCTAAAAGATTTTGGCCAACTCATTGGCCTTTACAACAGGTCCCCACAGTATTGACAGGAATCGGGACAATGACTAATATATTCCAAAGCCAAAATATTTTAAGTTGTCAGGGCCCAGATGATCAGTCTGCCACCTTGCAGCCTTATGTGGCTGATATTGCCATTAATTTATGGGGCCGTGATTTACTACAACAATGAGGAGCTTTTGTTAGTATTCCTTCTCTTTCTAAAACAGCAAAACAAATTATGCTTAATATGAATTTCAATCCTTGTCATGGCCTAGGAAAAAGAGAACAAGGAACAACAACTTTTTTAGCTCATAAAGAACATTTGGCTAAACATGGACTAGGTTATCCAAATTTGGGATAGCGGCCACTGTTGTTAAAGAGCACCACTACACTTTGCCCCTTAAATGGATCTCACAAGATCCAATATGGGTTGAACAGTGGTGACTGCTAAATCATGAAAATCTCGGTGCCTTACAATCTCTAGTTGAGGAATGGCTACAAGCAGGACATATAGAGCAGTCCACTAGTCCTTGGAATTCCCCAATATTTGTAATCAAGAAAAAATCTGGCAAATGGCGTATGTTAACAGACCTGAGAAAAATTAATTCCGGCATCCAACCTATGGGGACCCTTCAGCCAGGTCTCCCATCCCCAACTATGATTCCTAAAGATTGGCATTTATTGGTAATAGATTTAAAAGATCGTTTCTTTAATATTCCATTACAAATTCAGGATAGAGAAAAGTTTGCCTTTAACAGGCCAACTCAAAGATACCCATGGAAGGTGCTCCCTCAGGGCATGCTTTTAACAGCCCTACTTTGTGTCAACAATTTGTCAACCAACCTTTGGAGCGACTGAGAAATCATTTTCCTCATAGTTATATTATTCATTATATGGATGATATTTTATTTGTCAGCCCCTCACGACAAAATTTAGATCAATTGTATTCTGAAGCTAGGCAGTTGTTGCCTCAATGTGGTCTAATTATTGCAGAAGATAAAATTCAACAAGAACGCCTGTTTTCTTACCTAGGTTCTCCTACAGACCCAGATAAAATAGTCCCTCAGAAAGTACAAATTAGAGTAGACAAATTGCAAACTTTAAATGATTTCCAGAAACTGTTAGGAGACATTAATTGATTCAGACCTGTGTTAGGTATCCCCACTTATGGTCTAAGCAATTTATTTGATATATTAAAGGGTGACCCTGATCTGAATTGTCCTCGCAAAATGACAGAAGCGGTCAAGAAAGAATTAAATTGGATCCAATCTCACATACATAATGCTCAGTTATTTAGAGTGTATCCCATGAAGGGCATAGATTTAATTGTTTATCCTTCAGAATACTCTCCCTCTGCTACACTAATTCAAGAAGAAGGCATAGTTGAATGGATATTTTTACCACACAGACAGCAAAAGCATCTTGTTACTTATCTAGATAAAATTGGACAACTTATATTTAAGAGCCGACAACGACTTAGACAATTAAGTGTCAAGACCCTATTAAAATAGTGGTTCCTTTAACTTTTTCTCAAATTCAAATGTCATATCAGCAAAATATGGCAATTAGGTTTATTTGATTTTTGTGGGAACAATTGATAATCATTACACAAAGAACAAATTATTTCAATTGTTAAAATTAACTCAATGGATTTTACCTAAAATAGTGAAATCTGTGCCAATTCCTCAAGCTCCTACTTTCTTTACTGACTGCAGCAATACTGGTCGAGCAGGATATTCCGGACCAATAACAAAAGTATGGTCAACTCCCTTTACCTCAGCACAAAAGATAGTGTTATAGGCTGTTACTCAACTTTTGCAGGATGTCACCTCTCCACTGAATATTGTCTCAGAGTCACAATATGTTGTTCCAGTAGTTCATACTATAGAGACAATTACTATCACATCTAATGATGAAATCTCTACCTCGTTTCAACATCTACAATCAATAATTTGAGACCGCCAGTTTCCTTAATTCATTACCCATGTTAGATCTCATACTCACCTCCCAGGGCCATTGGCTGCCGGTAATGAGAAGGTAGATCAATTACTTATTGGCTCAGTTCAAGATGCTACACAATTCCATCAATTGACTCATATTAATACTAAAAGTTTAGTTCAAAAGTTTAAGATCACAACTAATCAAGCAAAACATGTTGTATCTCACTGTCCTACGTGTCAAATTTTTAATCAACCCAGACTTCCCTCTGGAGTTAATCCCAGAGGCCTTTCACCTAATGAACTTTGGCAGATGGATGTTACTCACATCCCTGAATTTGGTAAACTTGGTGTAGTATATGTTACAGTATGTAGGGACCGTCCCTGGGCAAAAATTGGCTTAAGCCCAGAGTCAGCGAAACTGGATGTGCTCTCCTTGGGGCCAGAGGACAATAGGTCCAGACACGGCCTGTTGGACAAACAGAACTATTTCTCATGACGGACGGACGGCTTTATGACAGATAACCAAGCGCCTGGGGTCTTGCAAACAAGCCAAGGCGACTCATTGTCCTGTATACGGTAATGAGATAAAGAAGTTAAGATGCAAACATCTGCTTTCATTGAGCAATCGTCTGGAAGGAATGAAAATGTGTTTTCCTCAAGGTGCCCAAGGTAGTCACGTACCAGGAAGTAGCCGCCGGACATAGAAAAAGTATATAAATAAAACGACTGGTACAAATTGGGTACTGCAGTCTTGTACGTCTTGTCTATGTATGTGTGTTTCTTTCTGTGTCCATCCCCAGTTCTGCAATCCGGGCCGAGACACAGTAGATACTTATTCCAGCTTCATAATGGCCACTCCCTCCACGGGAGAAATTGTCAGGTACTTTCTCATTTATATTCTTGTTTCTCTACTATGGGTATTCCTGCTGCCATAAAAACAGACAATGGTCCTGCTTAATCTGCTCAGGTGTTTGCAAATTTCTGCTCACGCTGGAATATTAAACATATTACTGGGATTCCGTATAATACTCAAGGTCAAGCTATTATAGAAAGTACTAATCAAACTTTAAAAAATATGCTGGCTAAACAAAAAGGGGGAGGGGTTCATACACCTAGAGATAGGATAAATCAAGCCTTATTTACTCTAAATTTTTTGAATATTTGAAAAGAAGAAACCCTAACAGCAGTAGAAAAACACTGGGAGAAGGATAAACAACCGGTCTCCCTCATCAGCCTGTCTGGTGTAAAGATGAAATTATCAATCAATGGTAAGAAGGGTGGGTAATACCTTGGGGTGGAGGATTTGCTTGTATTTTAACAGATGATGGCCAGATCAAGCCCCGCCATGAATCGGAAAAGAACATGGTTCGACGTGGACCCCCCAATAGAGGAAATGGCGAAGATGAGCCTGAAAAGGATGGTGATCTTTACTCAAATCAACACTCCAAAAACGTCTGTAACCTTTTTTCTTGCTGTGTTCTCCATTATTCATACAGTGGTAGGTGAGCCTTTGGCCCAAAGTAATCAATATTGGGCTTACATTCCCAATCCTCCACTAAATAGAATTGTTCACTGGGGTGATACACCTTTCCCTATTTTCATCAATGATTCCAACTGGCTTCCCAGACCGTATGATATAAGGGGTCCATTGTTCCCCCTCAAGGAGGGAACTATCATAAAAAATTATACAGTGGGCACTGAAGGCCCTCCAATTTGTTTGAGGGCTGGAGCTCACTGCTTACAACCCTCCCAACAGACATGGATGGTCATAGTCGGAAATAGTAGTGACACCAATTTCCGACTTCTTTTGTTATCTGCCTGGAGCTTTAATTCAGTTGCCACTACTAATGACTCATTTCCTAATATGCCAAATTGTCACCTAAGAGAAATTCATTTAGACCAATGGGCGACTTGGGAAAACGGTCGGTCGAGGAAATAAGGGATGAGTCCTAATTAACACTTCCTATGGAAGGGTAATTGATTGGAGCCCCTATGGCTCCCCTCATTCCTGAAGAACTTTGATGAATCTTAAATGGCACCAAGATGATCAAAATGTATATGCTAGAACTTATCTGAGGGCAGATTCTGTTGTCTGACATAATGGAGGCTTTTCCCCTCCTTCTCCACATTTGATGCAGGGACCAATCCACAACCAGCTCTGGAAGTTGTCTGTATCACTACACACTTTACATGTCTGGATAGGCATCTACAGGTGTTAATAGCTCTAAGATTCTGTCCTTTACAAAAAACTCTACTCGTTTTATTCAGGCTTGTGTTATACTACCCTATTTACTGATGGTTGGACCTGCAAAATATAATGAAACTTCTTTTCTTGTGTTTTGTAGTAATTGTACTTTTCACACTTGCATAGACAATAACATAAACCTAGATTTCTCTAAGGACAGCATTTACATATTAAAAGCCCGTAATGGGGTGTGGCTACCCGTACAGAAGAACAGACCTTGGCAGGACAGTCCTGCCGTGTACTTTCTAGACGAATTGTTGGGACAACTGTTAAAACATGCAAAAAGATTTATTGGACTCTTAATTGCAGCAATTCTAGGTGTAATTGCTGTCACAGCAGCCACTGCTATGGTGAGCGCGATTCTTCATCAAAACAGTACAAACTACAGAGTTCATGCAAAAATGACACCGAAACTCAGAAACCTTATGGTTGTTGCTCCATGAATTAATATAAATATATTGGAGACAGGAAACGTCTCAGGAGTTTTGCAGAGCTTTGCCCTGAAGGAATATGTTAACGTGTTAGTTTACATATTGAAAGCTGTTTCACCTCAGGAGGGCATCTCTGAAAGACAGTAGCGGCTGAATCCCACGATGGTGCTGCGATTCTCAGACCTAAAGGTTTGGACTTGCTTTGTAAAGCAAGGCAGGTCTGCTAAAAACTACAGGATGAGAGCTGATCAAAGAGTGCCCGCCCAAACAGACAGCCACCTATGGCTAAAAGCAATTAGCCCAAGAGCCAGTTCCTGCTTAAAACTCCGGGCTACCTGTCTCCATTCACAATAACCTGATAAAGAAAATATGGAGCCAATATATCTCTGTTTAACCCCTCTGTTAAGTGATAAATTTACCTTAGAACTTAGAAGTTAGTCTTTGAAAGATTTTGTAACCATTTGTTCACATAGAAAGAGTTAGTTGAGGGATCTGAAGAGGCCTTTTGAAAAACTGTTAACCTAAGGGGAACTACCTGTTGTTATGTAAATCTTTTACCCCTGGCAACTGATCACTGTACCTATAAATGGCCGTGTAAAACTTCACTCTTGGCCTCTGAGATTGACAGAGAAATCCAGGCCCCCTGAGCACCTGCTTTGCCTATAATCTTTATAAATCTATAAAACTATACCTTCATCTCTGTGTATTCTTTTATTTCCATTATTTTCCATTTTCTATTATTTTCTTATCCTTTGCAACCCTACCAAAGGGACCCGAATTTTTGCTGGGAGTGTGGCCCTCTCCCTGCATATGGTCAACATAAAACCAAATAGACTACAAGTTGGTGTCTGAGATAGCAGACCTAGAAGAAACAGTAGTGCTACTAGGCGACCAGCTTGTGAGTTTACAAAAACAACTAAAATTAAAATGTGATTGGAACATCACTCAGCCGCCATGTTTATAATAATACCCAATTTCCATGGAAAAATATAAGAAGACATTTGTTGAATCAAGGAAACCTTACAGAGAAAATTGGAAACTTACATCAATGAATTCTAAATACTCAACTGGGAGCTGGAAATGCTCTCTGGTACAGATATCTTAAGTAGCATTAATGAAGGAATTTATTCTCTTTATCCTGTAACTTATATCACAAAATTTGGCGGTTTAATCATTACATTGGTTGGTGGGATATTAATTACTTGCTTTTTTTTTTTCATAGTCTGGAGGTGCCACCATCGAAAGCAAAGGAAACAAGACCAGCGGATAGCTGCTGTTGCGATACTCCTCCACAAGATGTCAACAAAATAAAAAAGGGGGAGATGTTGCGGTGGTCGAGAATAGTTGAGACCATCATTGAACATAGCTAGTGTAAGAAAGCATAGATGAGATCTTGAGCACAAGACCAGCTGCCTTTCTCAAGGTCAGAGTACGTCGTGAGGCAGGAGATGTTGAAAGCAACAGCTCACCCCAGAGCAGAAAGCCACCATGGGACTGCTTAATGAAATGTCCAGCTGGATGAAAGGCAGGTGTGGCCTGTGGCTCACAGTTAATGAGTTTGTTTAATTGAAGGCTGGAAATAGCTTAGGCCAGATCAACAGCTTTGTTAAGAAGAATGTGTAACTGGAAAATATAAATCTTTACTATATTTTCTTAAGATCACATGCAAGACGTGTTGTCGCTCCATAAATTAATATAACTATATTAGAGACAGAAATGGTCTCAGGAGTTTTGCACGGCTTTGCCCTGAAGGAATATGTGAACGTGTTAGTTTGCATATCAAAATCTGCTTCACCTCAGGAGGGCATCTGAAAGATCAGTGGCAGCTGCTTCCCAAGATGGCGTTGTGATTCTCAAACCTGTGATTCTGACTTGCTTTGAAAGGCAGAGCAGGTCTGCTAGGAGCCACAGGATGAGAGCTGATCAAAGAATGCCCACCCGACAGAGAGACACCTGTAGCTAAAAGCAATTAGCCCAAGGGACAGTTCCTGCTTAAACTCCTGACTACCTCTCAATACACAATAACTTGTTAAAAAAAATATGGAGCCACTATATCTCTGTTTAACCCTTCTATTAAGTGATAAATTTACCTTAGAACTTAGAAGTTAGTCTTTGAAAGATTTTTGTAACCATTTGTTCACGTAGATGTAGTTAAGGGATCTGAAGAAGCCTTTTGAAAAACTTTTAACCTAAGAGGAACTACCTGTTATGTAAATCTGTTATCCCTGGCAACTGATCGCTGTACCTATAAATACCCATGTAAAACTTCACTCGTGGCCTTGTGATTGATGGAGATATCACAGGTCCCCTGAGTAACCCGCTTTGTGTATTATCTTTATAAATCTATAAAACTATACCTTCATCTCTGTGTATTCTTTTATTTCTATTATTTTCCATTTTCTATTATTTTCTTATCCTTTGTGACGACCCCTACCTAAGGGACCTGATTTTTTGCTGGGAGCATAGCGAACTCCCCGCAACATATGTCCTTCTTTATGGTTTAATGATTTCTTGCTTTTGATTGATATCAGAATAGAAACTTACAGCAAGCACCTGCTTTTGTATGAGAAAAATTTCTTAAAATGAAACTTCAACTTGATTGATGAGATTGTTTTGTTAAGAGAAATAAATAGAAGTGAGGAACTCAGCTTGGGGTTCTTGGTCTGGAGAAGCCTTGAGTCCCCTGACCCCACTCTTTCCCTTCTACGGTCTCTTTTCTTATTCCTGCACGACGCTCTGTTTTCAGCCCTGTTGGCCGGGGGAATTCCCAGCAATAGTCCTCCTGCTTAACATAAAATTAAATACAAGGTATAAAATAAGACCCCAGAAACTCACAAAGTGCTACTCACTCTCCGTTGCTCTGAGAAGATAGCTGCTGCTCTATGGGTAGCCTCCTTTTTTTATTTTCTTACTTCAATAAACTAGCTTTTGCCTTACTCTGTGGGCTTTCTCCTTAATTCTTTCCTCCACTTGGCCTTCAGGCTAGACCCCAGTTTTGGGGTCCACTTTCCTGCGTCAAGATTAACTCTTGCTAAATGCTGAACAGCGTTTTAATGTTCTACTAGATGTACATGCAAGAATACTAAGTGGTGAGAGTAACTTATTATCTTAATCATTATTTTTTACAAACCAATTACGTTTTTAAGAATGAGGCAGCAACATATAACGCTTAGGCTCAACATAATTGTAAACGGGGACGTTCATTTAAGTCATTTTGTCACAGTTAAATATCGACATTTCTAAAAGCCATTTTACAATTACGAAAGTACAACTCAGACTAAATAAAATGCTTAAAATGTTTAATAAAATGCTGGGATCAATATAAGGTGAGGGAAGATCTATAGCGCACATTTTGAGTTAAGACCCTAACCTTGAGAATGAGCTCCTCCTCAATAGTAATATTTGCGCCCCAGGAACCTCCCATGCCCCCTAAGCCCCGCCCTGGTAAAATAAATGGAAGGAGTCCCAAGGTCACGTGGGGTGTGGACCGTCTTTCCAAGTCTCAGATGCAGTTAAGCCAGTTACTCCATCCAATTCACCCGCCGTTGCGAAGTACAGATTTGTTGAACAGGAATTGCCAAGTTAAACGTAGTCATTTAAAGCTCCTCTCTGGAGTGACAGGTGTTGCCAGTTTGGAGTCACCAAAAACAAAACAGCAGTCATTGCCGGGAAATATCACGCCCTCGCTGGCTTATGCGGCAACTCACACAGTCCTGAGTGCCTTTCCCTATATCACAGACGCACACCGGGCTTCCCTCAGAGGCCTAGCGAGTGATGAAAACACGTTAAGTGTCGGCCCGGGAAACCGCAGGAACCCGCGGCAAACAATAACGACCGTCGCCGCCAGCCGAGAAAGGATGGCGCGCCCCCGCCGATTGCCGGTTTCGTGGGGCGCGAGCCCGGTCTTCAGGCGGTCGGTGTCCGCGTTCCGCCGATCCACAGCCGCAGCAAAGACCCGGCACTGCAAGGGAGAGGGAACGTTGTCTCCTCCAGGACTCGTAGAGCCACTGTACTAAGAAAGCCCGAGTCGCTGGCACGTCAAGCAGGCAGGCGGATCCGCGGACAGCCTGCGTGCTCGAGGACCCCGGTGGCGGGAAGGAGGAAGTTTCAAAGCCGAGTGTTTTGCTGCCGCTCGGCAAGATGAAGCTACACTGCGAGGTGGAAGTGGTCAGCCGGCACTTGCCAGCCTTGGGGTTGAGGAACCGGGGCAAGGGCACCCGAGCCGTGTTGAGCCTCTGTCAGCAGACGCCCAGGAGTCACCCACTCCCCGCCTGCCTGCTCATCTCTACCCTGAAGGACAAGCGCGGGACCCGCTATGAGGTGTGTGGAGTGGGGCAGGCCCTGCTAGGGGAGGCAGCCACGCGCTCTTTCCCGGAGCCGAGAGGCGGACCGCCCTCGGGCGTGGCGCGCAGGGCCGTAACCGAGGCGGGAGTCCGCCTGCGGGGTTCCTGAACTCCTGGTCCCTGAGTCCTACTTATAGCCTGACCCCAGGGTCCGGTGAGTCTCCCTACGGACCCAAAGGAGGAAAGAGTTTGAGAGTACACCTTTTCGCTATTTTTCTTGCCCATTTCTGCGACTGAATTTCCAGTATTGTTATTTAGTAGTGGATAGCAACCCCGCCTGTTTCAAGCCTCTCAAATTTCCGCCTGCGTGAAACAACTGCAAATGAAGCAGCCGTTCAGTTTGGGGGAACAGTAAAATAACTTCACTTTCGTTCAATAAATTCTGTTTCTCCCACATTATTTCCCCTAGCTTCTTTAAAAAACAGGTCATAGCAGCCTACACTTCTCTTGTCTTAGTATTCGTCATGCTTGTAATTACTTTTTAAATAACTGTTTCTCTTACCAGATTGTCAACTCGATAAGTGTAGTTACCGTGCCAGACTTACTCACTGATGTGTCCCGTGCCTCGTCATAGTACCTGGCTTCCCGATAAATAGTTGTTGAATTGAAGTCTAAAGCAGAGGCAACATCAGTTGTTAAAACATTTTCGAGCACCTATTAGGTCAGGGGATAGAGAAGTAAACAAAGGAGGCGAGATTCCTGCTTTCATGGGATTTATATATAATCTAGTGGGAGGAGTGCCTACTCTAGACTAATGGACTGAGGTTATGAAGGCAGGTAACTATTTTGGGCAACTCTCACTGCAGCTACATAGTTGTATTGGGAGAATACCTAGTTGTGTCCTTTTTTCTGTTTGGTTTTGAGCAGCTAAAGGAAAACATTGAGCAACTCTTCACCAAATTTGTGGATGAGGGGAAAGCCACTGTTCGTTTAAAGGAGCCTCCTGTGGATATCTGTCTAAGTAAGGTATGGTATTAGAAACATTAATGGTTAGGTTGCTTGGCTGTATTTTCTTTAAAGAAGGCTGAATGTCCTGATGTCCCATGTAGCTGAATAGGGAGAGACTCTTGCAGGTATGTTTGAAGAGGCAGAGACATAAGAGGCAGCTTCCCAGATATGCTTGTGTGCCTTCTAAAAGGGCAGAATCAGCCTTAGTAAGGATCCCAGGATGGGGAGGAAAACAGTTTGTTTTGGTGCCTGAGATGAAACATTAGGGTATTCTTAGACTGGAAATCTATAAGGCAAGTAGCATAGGTCTACCATTTTGCCAGCAAAACCACAAGTTACAAATCTAAGTTTGGTGTAAAAAAAGGGGGGGGGATAAAATGCAGTTAGAACTGTCTTTTTTTGTATTTTATTTACTATAATAATTTTAAAAAATACATCAACCATTAGAATTTTTTTAAAACTTTTTGCTCTATCTTCTGTTTATTTCTTCCCCCTTCCTAGAGTAGGAACAGTGTCTTGTTCATTCTTGCATTATCCTTAACCCCAAGCAAAATGCTTTGTGAATATTAAAAATTGAAGAACAATTTAAGGAATTTGGATGGAATGGAATCACTTTGTCCTACCTCTTCCATGTTCTTATTATTTTGTTCTTGTCCTTCAGCCTATCTTACCACTAACTTCTTTCCATCTAAAAACAAGCTGAGGTCTCACTGACTTAAAAAATAACATAAAACAGACAAATTTCTAGAAAGACAAGGCTGAATCCATTGCCTCTGCTTTCTTACTATCTTTTTGACCTTTCACTGGTTTTTTTCAAAGCACTGCCTCAAAGATCAGTAATCTCCTTCGTATTTGCCTGTCACATTGTAAGTATTTGTCATCCTTTTTGAACTCTAAAATTAGTCACCAGTAACGACCCTTTTCTTAATACTCTTTCCTGGCATCTATGATAGGGCACTACCCTGGTTTACCTTTAGTTTTCTCAGCCATTCCCTTATCTCCCATCTCTAGCAATCTTTTTTCTATCCCCAAATTGAAGGCTTTATTTCAATCCTCTGCCTGTTTTCTATCATACGTGCCTTCCATTCCCATAGCTCAGCTGTTATTGTGGGTGACTCTCAAGTCTGTAAGCCACTACCCTATACTGTACCTACTGGACCCAAATCTTCCCCAGAATTTTCCTACTCCAGTTCCTTGTGTACAGTGCTGCCAGAATAATATTTAGCTCTTGTCATGTAATTCTCTCAGTTTTTTTTTTTTTTTTTTTTTTAGACAGAGTCTCACTCTGTTGCCCTGGCTGGCTAGAGTGCAGTGGCGTCAGCCTAGCTCACAGCAACCTCAGACTCCTGGGCTCAAGCGATCCTTCTGCCTCAGCCTCCCAAGTAGCTGGGACTACAGGCATGCGCCACCATGCCCGGCTAATTTTTTCTATATATTTTTAGTTGTCCGATTAATTTATTTTCTATTTTTAGTAGAGACGGGGTCTCGCTCTTGCTCAGGCTGGTCTCGAACTCCTGAGCTCAAACAATCCACCTGCTTCAGCCTCCCAGAGTGCTAGGATTACAGGTATGAGCCACCACGCCTGGCCGTCATGTAATTCTCAATGCTCAAAATTCTTCAGTGGTTTCCCACAGCCCGATCATTCCCTCTGCCTTACCTTGATGCCCGAGCTCATTTACAATCTATCCTCATGTTTCCAATCTTTACACGGCTTCCACATTCCAACAAAACACTATCACATACTTAGTTTCCCAAACTTGCTGAAGATTTAAGTATTTAATATTAGCTATTTTTATTGATGACTTAGTTCATTTGCCACTTTATCAGGGATTTCTCTGTCTTTCCAGCTGGGAGCAATCTCTCTTGCTTTTCATGTTTCCTAGCACCTTGTCGCTTTTGAGAGAGCCATCACTTTGCACAAGTCTTAGTCTTTGTGAATGGCACCCTGGGCATTTTGTAGTACACAGCATGCGTGTCTTATCTCAGAGGCACTGGAAATTTGGGTCAGTTCATCTTATACCCAATCTTAAGTCTAATCTCTAAGGCTTTCCTGCCTTATTGTATACTCTTATCATTCCCCTTTGAACTGTTTTACTTAGAATGTGTCTCTCAACATAATTTTTTTCAAGCACCTTTAACGTTGAAATTTAGTAAAAATATTTAAAAAGTGTGTATTTATTGAGACAGCGTCTCTATTGCCTGGTGTAGAGTGTAGTGGTATCATCATAGCTTACTGCAACTTCAGACACCTGGGTTCAAGCAATCTTCCTGCCTCAGCCCCCCAGGTAGCTGGAACTACAGGCACAAGCAAGCCACCACACCCAGCAATTTTGTATTTTTTATAGAGATGAAGTCTCACTATGTTGCTCAGGCTGGTAAAAAATTTATGTTTTACAGCCAATTTCAATAGATGATTGTATCACATTCATATGTAACTACAGAGTTTGTTAGGGGAAGAACTAGCATGTATATGTTATCTATCGAAATGGAATTTATAATGCTACAACTTATTTTTGTTTATTCAGGCCAATTCCAGCAGTTTAAAGGGTTTCCTTTCAGCTGTGAGACTGGTTCATAGAGGCTGTGATGTTGACGCACCACTTTCAACACTCACACCAGTGAAGACTTCAGAATTTGAAAAGTTTAAAACTAAAATGGTTATCACATCCAAAAAGGACTATCCACTAAGCAAGAATTTTCCTTATTCCCTGGAACATCTTCAGACTTCTTATTGTGGGCTTGTCCGAGTTGATATGCGCATGCTTTGCTTAAAAAACCTTAGGAAATTAGACTTGAGTCACAACCATATAAAAAAGCTTCCAGCTACAATTGGAGACCTCATATACCTTCAAGAACTTAACCTGAATGACAATCACTTGGAGTCATTTAGTGTAACCTTGTGTCACTCTACACTCCAAAAGTCACTTCGGCGTTTGGATCTCAGCAAGAACAAAATCAAGGCACTCCCTGTGCAGTTCTGTCAGCTCCGAGAACTTACAGATATAAAACTTGACGATAATGAATTGATTCGACTTCCTTTCAAGATAGGACAACTAACAAACCTTCGTTTTTTATCAGCAGCCCGAAATAAGCTTCCATTTTTGCCTAGTGAATTTAAAAATTTATCCCTTGAATACCTGGATCTTTTTGGAAATCGTTTTGAACAACCAGAAGCCCTTCCAGTTATAATGCTGCAAATGCCATTAACTTTATTGGAATATTCTGCACAAACTGTATTAAATAATAGGTAAGATTTTAATAGTCATAAAAGGTACCTTTGATCCTAGTATTCTCATCAAACTCAGAGTAATAGTTAAAGTCTGATATAGCCTACAATGCTGTGCATAATCTGACCCCATGCTATAATGTCCTTTTTGCTGCTTTTTGCCTCTGCTTGGAATGATTTTCCTCCAGGAAGTCTCATAGCTCAGTCCTTGACTTTATTCAGTTCCCTGCCCAAGTGTCATCCCAGAAAGGTCTTACCTGTTCATCTTATCAAAAGTTTTATTCCACATCTCCTTATATTGCTTGATTTTTTTGTCGTAGGACTCATTACTCTTGATTGCCCAGGACTACAGGCACACACCACCACACCTAATTTTTTAAATTTTTTTGTAGGGATGGGGTCTTGCTATGTTGCCCAGGCTAGTCCTGAAGTCCTGGCCTCAAGTGTTCCTTCTGCCTCAGCCTCCCAAAATGCTGGGATTACAGGCATGAGCCACCATGCCAGGCCTATTTTTTTTTTTTTTAATTTTTTTTTTTGTTTGCTGTCAGTTTTCCCCCCACTAGAATGTTACGATTCATGAATGCATGGATGTGGTTTTATTCTGCATTTCCCTAGGATCTAAAATGTGGTATCCCCTGGCATATATTCCACACTGAATAAGTAGTTGAATGAATGAATAGCATTGTTTCTCAAAGTGTGTCCGTTTACCAGCAGCATCAGCATCACCTGGGAACTTGTTAGAGATGTAAGTTCTGGCTGGGTGTGGTGGTTCATGCCTGTATTCTCAGCACTTTGGGGTTTTGAGGTGGATCACTTGAGCCCAAGAGTTTAAGACCAGCCTGGGCAACATAGAACCCATCTCTACAAAATAAATTTTAAAAATCAGGTAGCTGTGGTAGCTTGCATCTGTAGTCCCAGCTATGTGGGAGGCTGAGGCAGGAAGATCGTTTGAGCCCAGGAGTTCAAGGCTGCAGTGAGCTATGATCTCACCACTGTACTTCAGCCCAAGGTGACAGAGAGACTCTGTCTCAGAGAAAAAAAAAAAAAAAAGGGAAAAAAAAAAATATGTTCTTGGACTACACCACAGACCTCCTGAATCAGAAACTGAGAGTGGGGTCCAGCTATCTGTGTTTTAATAAGTCCTCCAGGTGATTCTAATGTACCCTTTGAGAACTCCAGTCTGACATAGTGGTGAAGTATGGTCTTCGAAGTGAGAGTTGGATTTGATTCCTGGCTTCACCCCTTTGTATGACTTTAGCAAGCCATTTAACATTTCTGATTCAGTTTTCTCATCTGTGAATCTGAAACAGGAACAATAATAGCCACCTTTCAGAGTTGTGAAGATAAATGAGCTAATATAATGCAGAAGTATTTGGCATGCAGTAGTACTCAGTAGCAGTTGGTTCTCTTCCCCTAGCCTTTTTTTTTTTTTTTTTTCCCTTAATACTGGTTCTTGCTCTGTTGCCCAGGCTCACGGCTCACTGCAGCCTCAAACTCCTGGGCTCAAGCATTCCTCCCACTTCAGCCTCTTAAGTTACTGGGATTACAGGTGTGAGCCATGTACCCAGCTGGCTTAATTTTTTTAATTTTTTTTTAGGAGCTAAGGGCTCTTTAAAAAACTGACCAAAGTCAAACATACAGAAAAATGCATATGTGAATACACGGAATTTTGCATGTAATTTTTATGCTCCTGGACCCCACTGAAACCCAATCTAGTCTTCCCTCCTTACTATCCCCAGTGGAAGAATTGTTGTTCTAGCTTTGCACCTTGGCAGTATTGTAGCCAATGAGGTTTATCTGAGGCACGATTATTGCTAATTGAAAACTTTTCCCAGTACCCTGCATGA
Source organism: Propithecus coquereli (assembly GCF_000956105.1). Lineage (NCBI taxonomy): Eukaryota > Metazoa > Chordata > Mammalia > Primates > Indriidae > Propithecus > Propithecus coquereli. The sequence continues at coordinate 8,113,584 of NW_012154507.1, read as the reverse complement.
TGACTTGAAATATAGTCAGCATTAGCAATTTTTGACAGTCTCTACAGAGACAGAATTAAAAACAAAAGAAAAAAATCTAAAAAAAAAGGTGAGGCTAATTTGAAAAGATTGCTGTTCCCCACCCTCAGAGATTCTGAGTAAGTTTTGGGTGGGGCTAAAGAAATTTTAGCTCTAACAAGTTCCCAGGTGATGCTGATGATGTACTGTTTGGAAGTGCTGGTTTAAGGCATTGACCCTTAACTAGGAGTTAAGAATTGCCTGTTAAATGATAATACATGTAATTGCCTAGAACAATGCCTGACTCATAAAAGGTCTCAAATATTTATTGGATATATAAATATATGTAATTTGCTTGTCTGGCAATTAAAAGTCAATCAATGTTGTTCTCATTAGCTGTAGAGGAGCTTTTATTTTTATTTTTTATTTTTATTTTTTTTTTGAGACAGAGGCTGGCTCTGTTGCCCTGGCTAGAGTGCCGTGGGGTCAGCCTAGCTCACAGCAACCTCAAACTCCTGGGCTCAAGTGATCCTTCTGCCTCAGCCTCCTGAGTAGCTGAGACTACAGGCATGTGCCACCATGCCCGGCTAATTTTTTATATATATATTTTTAGTTGTCCAGATCATTTCTTTCTATATTTTTTAGTAGAGACGGGGTCTCGCTCTTGCTCAGGCTGGTCTCGAACTCCTGACCTTGAACGATCCACCCGCCTCAGCCTCCCAGAGTACTAGGATTACAGGCATGAGCCACCGTGCCCGGCCTAGAGGAGCTTTTAAATAACATACATGAGAAACATAGAGGCCTAGATTCCACCTCACACCAACTAGTTCAGAATCTCTGGAGATGGGCCTCTATTTTATGTTATATATATTTCTTTGAATCTTCAGAAGTGATGTTGATGATTCAGGTTAAAACACCCCATTTGAAGGAATTCCAAATGGTGTCTTTTGGCAATGAGTTTCTCCTGAGGCTCTTGTTTCTCTCAGACGTGTATAAAAGAAATTATATATTTGAATTTGAAAATTGTGTCCAAATGAAGAAATGTTATGAATAATTTTCAAGGATTTGATAAGACTATAACAAATTGGCTAAATGATCAGGTAAAAATTGACTGAAGTCCAACATAGGAAAAAGTACAGTGTTAGAAGGAAAAAAATAAATGATCAAAATGTGATATAATTGGCTAGGTACAATTCCACAGCAAAATAATTTGTTAGTGCTGAATGAATTAACATTACAGTATTTATATATTTTTTAAACTTGCCCTCTATTAATATGACTTCTTGTAAAGTGACCCTAAGCTTTATTGAAGTTTAATTTTGCATGTTTTCAGCCCCCTTGTTCTAAAAAGGATATAGATCCAAAGTTATGACAGCAATACCTGTCGACAAATGGTCTTAACTAGTGGTTAGAAACATAAAAGTTATGATCTAGGAAAATATGTGGGAATTTAAGTTACGTTAGATAGAAAATACAGTTTTTAATTGTTATCTGTTTCCTCATTCTGTAACTATCCTGAAAGAGATTAATGTAAACATGTGATAGGTACTTCCTAGCAGTTTTTAAAAAATGATTACTTACACAAGCAACAAATTAATATTCTTTTTATGAAAAATAAAAAATTGCAAATAGAGCCAATTCTAGATCCCCTACTAAAGGTAACTACTATTTTTGATTTGATGTATATCTTTTCAGACTTTTCTGATAGGTTTTAACTCTAGTTTAACTTATAAGAGTAGGCTTATTTATTTGTTGAAAAATACCTGAGCACCTACTGAGTGCTAACCTAGGCTGGGGACTAGAGAAACAAAAAAGAACAAGACAGCATGTGGGAGACAAAGTAACAGGCATGGCTGTGTTCAGCTGAGGGGAGTTGGGTAGTGGGCAGGCAATCTCAGGACTTTCTTAGTGTCTTGTAGATGATCACAAAAAGTTTGATTTGATTTTAATTGCATTGGGTACCACTGAAGGGTTTTAAGTAGGAAGGCAAAATGATTTAAGCAAGGTGAGGTTAAATGATTTAAGTAAGGTTAGCCTTACTGGTTCAGCCAGTCAAGTAAAACTAATGTCCCAAACAACATGTGTTTTAAATTTGTTTTGAAAAGTTTAAATTTCCCTTTTGAACAATTGATGCCTAGGAGAATATATATAAAGGACAGATGACTTTTTCATTCTATTTAGTAAATTATGCTATTAAGTGGCCATGCTGAAAGATACTTTATGGAGTAGTATCTTAGGTTCCCAATATATCATATGCTGTTTTTTAGTATATTTTTCCCATTCTTACCAATTAGGAAGAGAAATACTGAGTCACTTAAGTAATAATGTAATTTTACTTTTCCATTGTTATAATTCAGTGTCCTAATAATTTTGTCCTAATACATGAAGTTCTGAATCTAGTAACATGTTTTTAAACATTTTTTCCAATAGGATTCCATATGGCTCTCATATCATTCCATTCCATCTTTGTGAAGATTTGGATACTGCAAAAACCTGTGTTTGTGGAAGATTCTGTCTAAGCTCTTTTATTCAAGGAACTACTACTATGAATCTACACTCTGTTGCTCATACTGTGGTCTTAGTAGATAATATGGGTAGTACTGAAGTACCTGTTATCTCTTACTTCTGTTCTCTAGGCTGTTATGTAAATTCCTCTGATATGTTAAAGTAATAGACAATACCACAAAAAGAAATTTCATTTCATTACATAACTTTTTGGGATTCATTTATGATTTAACAGTGTCACATCAAGAAAGGGAAGCTTTTTGTATACTTACTTGAGAGGAGGAATGTGTGTTAGTTTAACAATTTAAGTCATTTGATTCCAAAACTTTAATTTCATTAAAACCAACTTTAATTTTACTATGGGGTTAACTTTTTTTTTTTTAGAGGGGAGAGGGGAGCGGGGAGCAGTGGGGTTAACTTTTTATCAGTTCATTGCACTTATGTTAATTTAAGCCTGAAGTTTCCAGGGTGGTTGTGGAGTTATCTTTTAATGTTAAACAGTTATTGATTCCAATTTCTCTGTTCATAAGAATTTTATCAACATTCTTCTTAAATTTCAACTAAAGAAATTTGAGTTTCTGTATGCAGAAAATATACCTTGGAGGACTAATATGTTCTAAATTATAGTGAAAACTTGTTTAGTATGAAACTATATATAAGTTGCTAAGCATATCACTTTTTAGGTTTTTTAGGTGTATTCTACATATACAAGTTTTAAATATAAATTTGTATTAAAAATACCAAGCATAAAGTAGAAATTGCTTTGAGACAGACTTCAGCTTTTATAAATTTTATAATGTTCACATAATCTTTGTTGTGATTTCTGAATTTATTTTGGGGGGTGGGTGGGAGAGGGAGCAGAAATTTTAAGTTTTTAACTTAAAAAATGTGGCAATATACCAGCTAAATGTTGATTTGAACTAGGGCAGAGGGAATGGAAATGTAACTGACTTCAAAGAATCATGGAAAATAGAATCAGTATTAACTGTTTCATTCTATTCATTCCTACTGCCCTAACAAATCAGCCTCTCCACTAGACGATTGTAATAACCTCAAAACTGGATTTTGTGAACAAAGAAGAAAGTCAAAATTATAAGAGAAAAGCTTCTCCAGTGTTTGCATAATATAATTGCTGCTTTGGGCTTGGAAATAGAGTCTCTATATGACTGTTTCTTTAAAAATGACTGCCTCTTCCCTTTGTCTTCAGAAAATATTTGGGGCTTTTTTTTTTCCTTTGTGAAAATTCAAATACTCCTAGTAAATGCTGTTTTGCTTTTTTATCATTCTCTTAAATTTTTTTGTAGAGGCAGGGGTCTTGCTATGTTGCCCAGGCTGGCCTCAAACTCCTGGCCTCAAGAGATCCTCCTGCCTTGGCCTCCCCAAATGCTGGGATTAGACATGAGCCACTATGCCTGGACTAGATGCTGCTTTAAATGTTAGAACATTTTTATTAAAACTATTTATATATGATCTTTAAAAGTTTCTATGCAGAGCCGATTCTCTGAGAGACTAGACATTGGTCCAGAGCAGGGATGGGGAAGCTTTTCATGTTGGAAGGCCACATTAACTTAGCTATAATCAAATAAGGCCACATTCAAGAAACTTCAATTAGATACACTTAAAAAAGTACATTATTTTGTGAAAATCTAAAAAATACTATGTACTTAATAATTTCCAAAAATGAAAACTATTTGTTAAAGTTAACCTTTTAATGACTTTGTCATCTTTGCTTTTTGTTGGAAAGCATTTGAATATTTGGTTGTAGCATGGAGGTCCGCAGTTTCAGTTGATCCTCTAGATGGTATCAGTCATTTATGACCTTAAGGGTGTCTTGATTTGGGTTAGGTAGGAGAATGCAGATTAAAACAATAAGTGGTTGAAAAGCGAGAAAGCATTTTTCAGGCATGTTGCTGAAGGCGTGGGTATTCTGCATTTTTCCGTATTGCAATTGGGTCTTTCTTAGCATCAAACAATGACTTTAAAATGTCATTTACTGAGAGCTCAATCAATTCTATCTGTAGTTCTTTTAGGTACCTTGGTGATATCAACTAGGTGAGGTTGAAATGCTAATTTGAGTGTGATGTCATGATTCTCAAAGTTAGTGAAACTTTCATTGTATTATCCAATTAAGGTCTGTAACAGCTGTGTATTCTTCAAATGATTCACATATATCATCCTGCTCATCAATGACCTTTGCTTACTGTGGAAAATGTTCATCTGAAATTTCCTTTTGAAGAAGTGTTTTGAAAAAAGATAGCTTTTTTTTTAATGCTTGCATATTGGGCCACATATCGTATATGGACTTAGTTTTACCTCGCAAAGAACTATTCAAGTCATTGTGACTTGATGTGATCTCACACAGAAATGCTGCATTCCTATAGAAATCTTCTTTCAATAATTCACATTTTTGATTCTTTTCTTCATAAAATTTATCTGTTCTCACAGAGAGAAATTTTGGGTAACACCTGACCGTGCCATAGCCACCATACTTTATGATACAGCAAATCCACACTGAATACCTCATCATTCAACTTTAGCATGTTACTGACAATGCCATCTTGCATTTGCACAAATATTGTTAACAATACTTATAACTTGCTGCAAAGTGTCCCTTAAAAATAGTAGCTTTAGCACAGAGATTTTTACTGATGGAAGATACAATGAAAAATGAGAGCATCTGGATCTGTTAATACCTTTTTTTTCTGTGCAATAAGCCCTTCATGTTTTCCTGTCACAGAAGGTGTACCATCTGTACACACACACTAAATTTACCAAATTCAGTCCAACTTCACATTTATCTTGAAAGTTGTTGAAGATAACTATTACCCATGTTCTGGTCACAAGAGTGCCCAAAGCAAGTAACTCTTCTGTAGCAAAGAAAATCTTCTGCCATGACCCGAATGAGATATAAAACCTGCGTCGAGTCAGTAGTATCATTTGGTTCATCCAAAGTGATTGAATAATATATATTATTTCCTTTTGAAGTATTTTATGAGTTGCTCTGTTAAGGTGAAGGTTAATGGCATGCTGCCAATCTGTTATGGTTCTCCTAGAAAGAGGCAGTTGTTTGTACTTTCAAACGTTATCAGGGTTATCAGGGTCTAAGCATCCTAGTTCAGCCCAGAAGTTTGAGGTTGCTGTTGAGCTAGGCTGACACCATGGCACTATAGCCCAAGTGACAGAGCAAGACTCTTGTCTCAAAAAAAAAAAAAGGAACTCTTTAAAATGTAACATGGTGTATTTAAAAATTGTGCACGTCTGATTTTCGTTATTGTAGAAAAACAATTTTTTCATCAACAAATGAATCTATATGTCTATATTGGGGTTAAATGCTAACCATCTGTCACTCCCTACACCCTAGCCCTTTTCATTCTTCTAATTCTACGAATTTAGTCATTCCCGTGTATCTTTCAGTCCATTTAAAATTTATATACAAAAAGAAGAAATTGTCCTCTTATAACCTATACACTTTCCCAGTTTATTTAATCCTTTCACTTGATACTCAACTTTTTCTTGCCTTACATAGGTAATTACTAGGCTCAATTCTTTTCATTCTGAGTTTCAACCTTCCATTCTCTTTTCATTCATAACTGCTTACCTCCTCAACCCTCTAAACTGTCAAGAAGTTCTAATATTTGAATACCTCCAAGAGCGCATTCTACGGAGTTCAAAAAACAAGGTTTATGTTATCATGGACTCATAATTTTTCACTTTCCCTAGACGCAGAACTTTTTGTAATTTGAAGTCAATTTTGAGTTCCTGGCATATATTAAAGACCATGATCTAAAAGTGCTGTCCTGGTTAGCACAGTGGCTCACCATTGTAATCCCCGTGCTTGGGGAGGCTGAAGCAAAAGGATCACTTGAGGCCAGGAGTTCAAGGTTACAGTGAGCTATCATTATGCCACTATACTGCAGCCTGGGCAACACAGTGAGACCCTGTATCTAAAAAATAAGTAAAAAACATTTTAATATTGTCCAAAATAACTTTCTGTAGTGGAAATGTTTTATATCTGTGTTGTGTGATAAGCTAGCCATATGTGGCTGTTGAGTACTAAATATGGCTAGTATAACTGAGGAATTGCATTTTTAATTTAAACAGCTATGTGGCTAGTGGCCCCTACTAGACAGAACATTTGCAGAAAGTCACCTCTTATTATCCCTCAACTTGGCTCCTCTGCTCCTAGTTTATATTTTTTTTCCTAAATCTGATTGAGACCCTTCCTAGATGTTCTTTATTTTCCCCTATTCTATCTCTATAACTTGGTTGCAAAGTATTGAGGCAGGACTTGTCTTTATATGTAAATACAAAATTCCAATTTGGGGGAATTGAATTTTAAATAGAATTTAAGAAGAGGATAAACCTTTGTTCACTTCCAAAGAATTTACTGTTAGTTCCTAAATCTAGAACAACGTTAAACATGCAATTCCACTTAAAAGACAAAAAAAACAAAAGGTTTTAACATCATTGTATTTATTTCCCTACAGGTTAATTTTTCTATAGCTTCAACATTTTCTCCTCAAAATTAAAGGACAAAAGGAGTCCCAAAGGTTAGAACTGGATCACTTGGCCTTTTCTTTTCTTATCTCCTCCCAGTTCAAAATGCTTGCATCTCTTAATGGCCAGCATCCTCTTGGATCTGCAGTTAGGCTCAACACATTCCAGCCTTAGCACAATCTTCTTTGTGGTTTTAGCCTTCTTCCGGAAAATTGGCTTTGTCTGCCCACCATAGCCACTCTGCTTCCGATCATAGCGCCTCTTTCCCTGGGCATACAGGGAATCTTTGCCCTTCTTGTACTGGGTCACTTTGTGAGGTTGATGCTTGCCACACTTCTTACAGAAAGTTCTTCGCGTTTTAGGTACATTGACCATCTTTACTGTAGAGCTGTCTGTTTATACAATGAAATCTGTAGTAAAATATTTAAGGTAGCAGACATTAAATATTCTGAAAAGTGAAAAGTGCTATATACTTAGCTATTCCTAGATATTTATAGGAAAACAGTATTGGATCAGCAATGTATAAATCCACCAAGTACTCACTGCCCTATGAATAAACGCCCATACAAATGTATACCTTTTGGGAACACTTAGTTTAAATTATTGGAACATTGATATGTTGACTGAAAGGAAAAAACTTAGGTGAAATTAATGTAAGTATAGAGTTTCTTTGGGCCAAGTTTGAGGACAGCAACCGGGCAGCATAGATTCAAGTTGTCCTGAATATATGCTCTACTACCAGTAGTTACAAGTGGGTTTTTAAAGGAAAAAGAGGCAGTTCCTAAGTTGTTTACAGAGAATTTACATTAAAATAACACAAGCTATTGATTGCTCCCAGAGCACGCGGCAGGGATGAGGGGAGGGCTGCAACTAAAGTCCTATATTCTTTGTCACGGCCAGATAAATTGTGCATACCTCATGGAGCTCAGGATGATCTGAGCTCTTTTTTTTTTTTTTTTTTTTTTTACCAAACAGAATGAGATTTACTAAAAAACAAAAACAGCACTGGAAGGTCCAATACTGTCAGTTTTCTGTACTAAGTGGCTGCCCAAAAAGAAAAGTGTAGTGGTGTTCATCTAATTTTCTCCGCAGAAAGAGAAGGTAAATAGAGTTCTTTTTCTACTCCCTTTCCCACACCCACTTTCTCTATTTTCCAGCTCTTGGGTATGGCTGATGCAGCGCGCAATGTGGTAATTACTGTTACGACCCGCCCCGTTCCTTCCCCGAGAACCACAACAGTGTGGTTCTCCCCTCCGAAGCACGGTCACCCATCAGCAGCCCTGAGGGCTGACGTGTCCTTAACAAGCCGTCGTGCCTAGCGGCCCTGTAGCCGCCATGCGTGATCCCCTTTCCGGAAGGCAGAAGCCAGTTATTGAACTCAACCAAGCCAAGGCACCAGGTCTCAGCTTCCGTTCCTACAAGGGCCCGCATTCTGAGCAATGCAGGCTCCTACTACTACAGTCCCGTTCTTAGCTTACCGGGAAACTTGGCGTTCGCAACCCTTGCCTCCTGCTGCTTGCGCTAACAGGAAAGAGAGGAATGAAGCGGAAGTAGGAACTGAACCTGAGCGACAGTACTGTGAACCAATAGGCAGCCAGCTACGACGGCCAGGCATCTCCGGACGCATCAGGGAAGCACCAACCAGCGGCCTACGGGGCGGGTCGGAGGGGTGTGGCCCGAGGGCCGTGGTGTTCCGCCGGCCAGTCGCGGGTTGTCAGAACCGTCGCTGCTGAAGTGGGGAGGCGCTGCGTTGCTCTGTCCTGGCCGCCTGGGGCCCGCGTAAGGATGAGAGGGCAGAGGACGCGGGGCCGCTGGAGGCGCAGGTAACGAAGCTGGGGTGCGGTGGGGCAGCGGCTGGGCTTCTTCCGGGACCCGTGGTGCTGAATGGAGAGGACCGAGGCGAAGCCGAGCCGCGGCTCCTAGCGGTGGGGCCGCTGCTGGAGCTGCAGTTGCTGGGCGAGGATGTGTGGAGCCCAGGCGGCGTGGGGCAGTTGAGAGGCTTCGGGCCCCGGGACCCTAGGGGCGCGGGATGAGTTAGCGAGGGCAGCCGCGGGGGCCAGCTCCGAGCGCTACAGGCCAAGGCGACGGCCTCCGCCCGCCCGCCCTTTGCGTGCAAAATCCGTTATCGCCTTTCCGCGCCCGCCCGTCCGCGCTCCCGGCCCTGGAGACCATGAGGTTCCGCATCTACAAACGGAAGGTGCTAATCCTGACGCTCGTGGTGGCCGCCTGCGGCTTCGTCCTCTGGAGCAGCAATGGGCGACAAAGGAAGAACGAGGCCCTTGCCCCTCCGTTGCTGGACGCTGAGCCCGCGCGGGGTGCGGGCGGCCGGGGCGGGGACCATCCTTCCGTGTCTGTGGGGATCCGCAGAGTCTCCAACGATTCGGCGGCTCCGCTGGTCCCGGCGGCCCCCCAACCTGAGGCGGACAACCTGACGCTGCGGTACCGGTCCCTGGTGTACCAGCTGAACTTTGATCAGACGCTGAAGAATGTAGATAAGCCTGGCACCTGGGCACCCCGGGAATTGGTGCTGGTGGTTCAGGTGCATAACCGGCCGGAATACCTCAGACTGCTGCTGGACTCACTTCGAAAAGCCCAGGGCATCGACAACGTCCTCGTCATCTTTAGCCATGACTTCTGGTCGACAGAGATCAATCACCTGATCGCTGGGGTGGATTTCTGTCCGGTTCTGCAGGTGTTCTTTCCTTTCAGCATTCAGTTGTACCCCAATGAGTTTCCGGGCAGTGACCCCAGAGATTGCCCCAGAGACCTGCAGAAGAACGCAGCTTTGAAATTGGGGTGCATTAATGCTGAGTATCCCGACTCCTTTGGCCATTATAGAGAGGCTAAGTTCTCCCAAACCAAACATCATTGGTGGTGGAAGCTGCATTTTGTATGGGAAAGAGTCAAAATTCTTCGAGATTATGCTGGCCTTGTACTCTTCCTAGAAGAGGATCACTACTTGGCCCCAGACTTTTACCATGTCTTCAAAAAGATGTGGAAATTGAAGCAGCAAGAGTGTCCTGAGTGTGATATTCTCTCCCTGGGGACCTATACTGCCATTCGCAGTTTCTATGGCATTGCTGACAAGGTAGAAGTGAAAACTTGGAAATCCACAGAGCACAATATGGGTCTAGCCTTGACCCGGAATGCTTATCAGGAGCTGATCAAGTGCACAGACACTTTCTGTACTTACGATGATTATAACTGGGACTGGACTCTTCAGTATTTGACTGTATCTTGTCTTCCAAAATTCTGGAAAGTGCTGGTTCCTCAAGTTCCTAGGATTTTTCATGCTGGCGACTGTGGTATGCATCACAAGAAAACCTGTAGACCATCCACCCAGAGTGCCCAAATTGAGTCACTCTTAAATAGTAACAAACAGCATATGTTTCCAGAAACTCTAATTATCAGTGAGAAGTTTCCTGTCGTACCCATTTCCCCACCTAGGAAGAATGGAGGGTGGGGAGATATTAGAGACCATGAACTTTGTAAAAGTTATAGAAGACTGCAGTGAAAAATCACAATTATAAAAGCTAAAGTGACAGTCTTCTATTTTTGATATTTGTCTAAACAGGATATACAATTGAATAAAAGTTTAGGAACTGGTTTCTGCTTTAATACAAAAATTCTTGTAAAAGGTGTTCAAATACATAGTAATCTTTTCCAGTTATGTCTGATTAAGATTTAAAACTGAATTTTTCATTTTGGGAGTAGGGTTTTAAAGCTCAATCTGTATCTGCTAAAAATAATGATTATTGTTAATTGATAATGAGAGAAGAGGGGAAATTTTATTTAAATTGCATCTATTAATCTTTTTATCTGAAACTTTATATACTTTTCCACTTTCAAAACTTATTTTAAGTACAGCAAAATTTATTTAAAACTGTCATAGAGGTAAAAGGTATTACAATGAAATTCTTAGAGTATTAATGGAATAAACCCAGTTTCACTCTTGACACAGTTATTAGGAACGAATTGCTTCACTGGTTTAATAATTCAAAAGTTGTTTGTCAAACATCCTGTCAGAACAGTCATTTTCAGTATTACAGATTCCTGTACTGTTTGTTGTGCTAAGATTTGCCTGTGCTTTGGAACCTTCATAGAACACACTTTCTTTTGGAATGTATTTGATTGGTAAGAAAGTTTAAACATTTTCACCTCAATGTAGAAATACAGTGGTTTTGGTTTTTTTTTTTCTTTTAGTGCTGCCAAAATAAAATACTCATTTTTGCCTAAAAAGGTTCTTAATCCTTTTGCAGAATAAGTTTTGTTTACTCTTTACACCAAAATTTAGTAAACACAGTCTCAAAGTTTTGAAAGTTAACATTACATCTTAATGTTTACTATCTATATATTGTATAATTGAGTTTGAAATAAAACCTAGCTCATGACAATGCATTCCTTTTGGAAGAAACTGTTTGGCTTTCAAATTAGCCAGGCATAGATAATGAACAATAAAAAGCTGCTGTGTCAGGGAAATACAGCCTAAATTGTTTTTGAAAGCCCGAAATGATACAAAGTTCAGTCACGCCAAAGTGAAACACTTTCTAGTGCCAGCTTTAACTGAAATCATACTTTTCAAATGGATACAGTAAATAATAGGAAACAGGCTTAAAATTTACTCAATGTTTAATGTAGTTTATAGTTTTCCTTAACATATAATTGCATTCAACCAAAAATTACTTATAAAAAACTAATTTCTGTGTAAAGCTCCTACAATTAGTCATTTATTTAAACCTAAGAAAACCATTAAATGTATACTATCAAAGTTATTGTATCAATTTAAGATTCATAGTGGTTGAAAATCACATGTGCATCTAAGGTGATGCAAATAGTTCTCTTGCTTTATGAGCTACCTTTATACTACCCTCACAGCCCAATCTGGTGCCAGATTTTATCTGGGAGTTACAATTGTAAATCAGAATCAGCAGGCTTTTTACCAGTTTTTGGTACTCTGACCTGACATCACCAGTTCAAAGGACTAAAGAAATTAGGTGATTTCCAGGACTGAGCTAAGAAGGTCAGAGTCCAAATTAGTAACTGTTTTTTGGAACGAAAATAGATCAGCTATGCATGGCCTTGGATTTGGTGATTAGATCAACAAATATTTTCCTTTCTGCATTTTCTTTCATGTTGTCCTAAGTAAGAATTTTTGTGAGAAAAAAAACCTCTTAGGATTTTCTCTTTGCCTCACATTTGAGGTATTATAAAAGAAAATGATTATTTAGGAAGCTGAAGTGGGAGGATCACTTGAGTCCAGGAGTTTGA
>NW_012154507.1:8084056-8098492 GCF_000956105.1 Propithecus coquereli | reverse complement strand
TTCTGTTCATTTTTCTTTTTATTTTTTTTCTCTTAGTATTTCATAAGAACAACATCACCTCTAGGGCTATAAATTCAATCCCAGCTGTAAAATGTAATTCTGCTTTAGAATACTTCCTAATGAGGTAACTAAGAAATATACATAGCAGGATCTATTCAATTTTGTGTGATCCAGTGTGCTTTTTATTTCTTGACCAAGTAAGACCCAATTATAATATTTTATTTAAAAGAAGTGCATTCTATTTTTAAGCATTGTGATATCATATCTTCCAGTGTGGTAACAGTATACTGTGTAGTAAATAATAAGAATGAGGTAATTTCATCATGATGATGTGGAAAGATTTCCTAACTATTAGGAAATGCAAAAATCATACTTTTACCTGAATCCCAAACACAAAGCAATTTGTTCATATTCATGTCAAGTGAACCTAGGTACATAGTTAGGGTGTGGAAGGAATAACCATACTGTTATTAAAAATTAATTTATAAAATCAGTTCATTGTCCAAAATAAAATAATTTTCCTCTATACTTTCATATAAACAAATGTTATAATTACAAAATTAACACAGCTCATATTTGGAACAAATAGGGGAAACCACAGAGAGACAAGTTTCAAGTTCTCTTATATTAGTATTTTATGGAGTACTCCTTAAACTTGTTTGTGTCACAAACCTCTTTGAGAATATGACTGAAGTTACAGCCCTTCTCCCCAGAAGAGAGCTCTTCTCGTCACCCTCAATTTTTTGCATACAATTCTATAAGTCTACGTACGAGTCCCTGAGAATCCATTCATGGTCTCCTTCCAAGTCAGTGGACCCCAGGAAAACAACTGCATTAGGGGGAACTCTGAAGATTTGAAACCCATCCACGAGGAAGGATGAGAGTAAGTTTTAAGTTTCTTTTTTTCAAAATACGTTTAACACGCGCTGACATCTTTCATCACGTGCACCACTTTCAAGTCATTACCAAAAAAGTTATAATGGAAAATGTTTTAAGAGAAACTGAGAGGGTGTCTGTAACAGCAAATTTTGAAATTGATATGGAATATTTCAAATATTAAGACTCTAGAAAGAACTGTTACCTCCAAAGAATCGCTGTTTAAACCATAATACCACTCTCTCCAAAGTCCATGGCTCTCTGGAGATTTGGCCAGTTCTATCACTGCATTGTTTGAAGAAATGCTAATCACGGGTTCTTTGGTACTCAATTTATTCTCTGGAGCAAATTGCAAAAAGAAGGAATAAACTAAGTCTTGTGTGGAGAAGCGCAATTTGTACCGGAGGGGGCTCAAATCCCCTTGAAGACTTTGCGGCTGGATCCGAGGCACTTGAATTAGCAGAGTCAAGGATTCTGTCTTCTGATTACACAGCAAAGGAGGACACAAAGGTTCCCCGCTCTCGGTCCCGGGAACACACATGGCTCGGTCAGAGGACTGGCCGCCTGTGCCCTCCAGGTCCACGCACGTCTCCACCCTGAGATCTCCTACAGAAGACTCCCACTCAAGGCCCCGGGATGAAGTAAAAGGAGAGCCTCTGCCACCAGGTAAACTCTCTGCTCCAGAAGACGGCTTCTCCCCACCGCGAGACACCGCGTGCCCGCCAAAGTCCTGCTCCTCTGACTCGGGGACAAGCTGCTTTCCAGCACCAGCCGGCAGCAGCGCCAGCTCGGGGGCGCTCGGGGTAGTGATCCCGGCGTCTAAAGCCCCTGCTCGGCTGGGATCCCAGCTTCGGTCTCCGGAGCGACCCCCCGCCGGTCCCGCCTCCCCTTCGCTAGCGGAAGCGCAGGCCGCGCCGTCAGTTCCGGGCCGACCTGCGGCCTCTTCCGGCGCAGCGGTGAGCTCCTGGCGCGCGGCCGGCAGCGACACGGGCAGCGTCACTACCAGCTGCCGCCGAGCCTTGTTGAACTGCGCTTTGCCGCGGCTGTCCTCCACCGGGTACGGGAGCGAGAGCCGCAACCGGTAGTCGGGTTTCCTTGAGTCGAGGCACAGCAGCTTTCCCGTCACCTCCAGCACCGCCTGCTCGGCAGAGCGCAGCAGCGGCATTTCGACGGTGACAATCAGCTCGTGGGGCACGGGACTTGGAGCTGAGTCCCGGGAGCAGCGGTAATCCTGGAGGTCCACGTGGTGGCGCTGCACCACGCTGTAGCGAGGCTCGGTGGGGGCGGGCTGTAAGAGCGCCTCCGGAGGTGAGGGCACCTGGGGCCGGGGGACTGCCGAGTCCCCGGCGGGTGACGGGTACCTGTAGGGGTAGGGGAAATCCAGGAGAGGGCTCTCCGGCTCCTCCTCGGGCCGGGCTGGGACGCCCCCTGGCAGGGGCGTGCGCAGCACGGCGGCCTCCGGGGTCCCCTTGTACTTGACCTTCAGGGTCTTGGCATTCCTGCGGTCCAGCTTCACGCTGAACTGCTTCTCCACTGCCTCCAGGGCCGTGGCGTCCAGCATCTGGCGGAAGCGCTCATAACCCCGGGCCAGCGCAAGCGCATCAGGGTGGAAAACCACATCGTAGACCATGTAGCGGGTGCCGCCGCGCCCCGCGTACTCGCGGCCTGGCGCCAGGCTGTAGGGCAGGGACCAATGGCTGCCAGGCGCTGCACCCCCATCTGCCCCGGAGCCGGGGCGGCTGCTCGGCGCGCCCACCAGTGCGTTGCTGCACACGTTCACGAAGCAGCGCCGCGCCCCGTCCAGGCTGGTGCGCAGTACGTGGCCCGGCTCCGGGTGCACGAACCGCACCTCCACTCCGCGCTCACGCTCCAGCGCCGTGATCTCTGCCTCGTAGCGCCGCCGATTCTCCGGGTCAGTGAGCTCCTCGGCGTACTTGGAGAACAGTCGCCGGAACTCCGGGTCTTGGAAGGCGGAGGTGAGCCGCTCGACCTCCTCTCCGCTCAGGTCCAAGTCCTCCAGCGGCGAGGAGGCTGCCGCTTTGGCCATTCTGTCCCGTGGCTCTTCGCTCTAGAGCCAAGGGAGATCAATCCGAGACCGAGTGGGTGGCAGAGTGCGGGCAGAGTCTCTGGGCCGCCTAGAGTGAGGAGGTCGAGGTCGTTAACGGCTAGAAGATTGAGCCTTGGGCAGCGTGTGCTCGTTGCCATAGTGACACCACCAACACCCGGGAGGAGGGATAGAAATGAGAATGGGATGGTGCAAATGCCAGAAATAGCCTTTTAGTTTCTTCAAAACAACCAGCCACCCGACTTTCTACGTTTTTTAGATTCCTGTGTCATGGTGCAGTTACTTCTGCAGATTGACTATTGTAATAATTGTAATTTCCAGCCTTATGTATGTTATCCCATTCATTGCTCGCACCATTTTAAGATAAACTTCATCCCCATTTTACAAACGAGATGGGACCTGAGAATACCTGATGAGAGTGACATAGCGAGTGTATTCAAAAGCTGCGATTCAAACCTAAGTTTGTCTGCCTTTTTTCACTTCGTTAACTATTAACATTTCGATCTTAATTTTTCTGTTTTCTATTTTCTGAATATTCCACCATAAAATTTGCCCAATAAAAACTCATCTGAGGCAAGAGATATGGACAGGCTATTCATAAACAAATACCAATGGCCAATAAACATAAAACTAATATACAGCAGTAGTATGGATGAATATCACTAATGTTGGTGTGGAAGAAACCAGATGCAAAATAATACATATGGTATGACTCCATTATATAATAGACAAAACTTGGCAAAGTCAGTCTTAAAACTGTTAGAAGTCAGGTTAGTGATTGCCCTCTTGAGGGAGAGTGGGGTGTTGTGATTGGAACAGAGCAAGGGGAAGCTGCTGGGGTGGGGGTCTGTTTCTCAATCTTGGTATTGGTATCATTGGGTTTGCAGTTTGTGAAATTCACTGAGTTGTACAGTAGGGGACTTCACGTATCTTATACTTTAAAAAGTTTTAAAACGTACTTGTAAAAAAAAAACAAAACTTTGCCTTCATGGATCATATGTGGGGTGAGACTACTGACTCCAAAATTGTGTATCTTCAGTCCTAGCTGACCACTGAGCTCTAAGAGACTCGCATGCCACTGTCAGCTAGATTTTTCCACCTGGATGTTTGATAGGCATCTCCAATTAACATATTAAAAATAGAAATCTTTTTTGTTTTTTTTGAGACAGAGTCTCACTGTGTTGCCCGGCCTAGAGTGCAGTGGTGTCATCATAGCTCACTGCAACCTCAGACTCCTGGGCTCAAGCAATCCTTCTGCCTCAGCCTCCCGAGTAGCTGGGACTACAGGCATGCGCCACCATGCCCGGCTAATTTTTTCTATATATTTTTAGTTGTCCAATTAATTTCTTTCTAATTTTTAGTAGAGACGGGGTCTCGCTCTTGCTCAGGCTGGTCTCGAACTCCTGAGCTCAAACAATCCGCCCGCCTCGGCCTCCCAGAGAGCTAGGATTACAGGCGTGAGCCACCGCGCCCTGCCTAAAAATAGAAATCTTAATTTTCACATCTCAAACCTTATGTTTCCCTAGTCTCAGTAAATACTACCACCTGCACAACTACTTAAACCTAAAACCTAAGGGTAATCCTTGTTGATTCCTCTTTGCCTCACCCTGCCCTGCCTTGTGAGCTACCAAGTCCTATTGTCTCTTCCTACACACCCCAACTATATCTTACTTTCCATTTCTGCTCTGAGCCACCATGATCTCCATCACATACTTCTGCAATAGCTTCCTTACTGGTCTCTTCAGTTCTTCCCTTCTGATGAGATCTTCTCCACACAACTGCCTTAGTGATCTTTAAAACCAAATCAATTTATATCACTCCCTGCTGAAAACTTTCAAGTAGCTTCACATCCATATTCCTTACGTGTGTCTACCACATTTGATCCCTCACCATCTCCACGCTCACCATCTAATTTTTCCCACCGGATCAGCCTAATGTCAGAATACTCTTGGTTCCTATATAGCCCGGGCACAGGCCCTTAAATTTCAAGAGTTTAAATGTCACCTTAGTGGCTGGGTGCGGTGGCTCACGCCTGTAATCCTAGCTCTCTGGGAGTCCGAGGCGGGTGGATTGTTTGAGCTCAGGAGTTTGAGACCAGCCTGAGCAAGAGCGAGACCCCATCTCTACTAAAAATAGAAAGAAATTAATCGGACAACTCAAAATATATAGAAAAAATTAGCCGGGCGTGGTGGCGCATGCTTGTAGTCCCAGCTACTCGGGAGGCTGAGGCAGGAGGATCACTTGAGCCCAGGAGTTTGAGGTTGCTGTGAGCTAAGCTGACGCCACGGCACTCCAGCCCAGGCAACAGAGCAAGACTCTGTCTCAAAAAAAAAGAAAAAATGTCACCTTAGTGACTCCCTGTGACATGCTTCTCCCACATCCAACACCCCACATAAAATTGCCCACATCAGTTTTATTTTCACCATGGTTTACATTTGATGTTTTCTTGTTTGTTTTAGGGTATAGCTTTCCCCATTTAAAGGCATAAACATCATGAGATCTAGGACCTTTCCTTTCTGGTTTAACACTGGATTCTCCAGTGCCTGGAACATATTAGGCACTCAGGTATGTAATGAATGAATATAGTAAAGAAAAAACAAGTTTAGTATGTATAATATGAAACCAAAATATTTTTATAGGAAAAAAATTAGGCATAGAGAAAAATCTGGATATATACCAAAATATTAACATAATATCTGATAGTGGAATTGCAGGTCATTAAAATTTTTTCTTTATGCTTGCTTATGTTTTCTATTTTTTTCTACTATGAATTTATTTAATAAAAAGTTTTAAAATACCCTATCATATAGGTGTTTTTGTTTTTGAGACAGGGTCTTGCTATGTTGCAGAAAATATTTTTCCTAGAAAACTTTGTAAAGTATACTAATCATATTTGTTATAACTTAACATCAAAATTTCATAAAATACAAATTCAAGCAGAACATTCTAAAGTTTACCATAATTTTATTGTAACTTAATGTCAAAATTACATAATATGTAAAATTAAGCAGAAAATTGATGAATTTTGTTTCTTCAGATTGTCTTTAAGAATCTCAAAAGCCTTGAAGTTTGCTAGAAACAGAAAATAATCATAAAATTAAACATTTTGGAAACCTGAGTTATTGTATATTTCTTAATATTTAGCTATAGTTAATCAATTTTAAAAATAGGTCAATACATGTATATTGTTCCAAATTCAAAAGGGAACACTAAAAAATAAGTCAGTCTCATATCCCATTTTGGCTCCCCAAAAGCAACTATATATCCTTGTAAAGGTAGTCTAATCAAAAAAAAAGATAGTCTAATCATACATAAGCATTTGTATATGTGGGTTTATGCTTTTAAAAGCACATAACACAAGTGATAGAATATTATGTATATTTTATACACCCTTTTCAATTAGTAGTAAATACATTATATTTATAAGTTAACTAAATTCTTCCTTTAAGGCTTTGAAATTTAAATAAATTAGAAAGTTCTGAATAAGTACAAATAGATATAAAACTGCAATAAAAACAACTGTACCTATTTTTACGCATAAGCATCTGTAGGATATATTCCTGGAAATGGAATTGCTGGTATATGCATTTTAGGTGTTAACAAATCTTGTCAGGTACCCTCCATAAACGTTTTTACCATAAATTCTGACCAAGTATGTGTGAGAATGTCTGTTTCCCCTACTTCATCACCAATAATTGTGTTTTTAATAAAACTATTTGAAAGTACATATTGAAAGAGTTATCTCCTTTGACTACATTTTTTGTGATTAATTCCACAATATGATTTCACAAATATTCTAATAAAAGGTTTCTTAAGAGACACTAAGCAGCAGGAAGACCAGATTATTTCAATATATCTTGAAATTTTTTTCTGTTCTCTCAAAAAATAAACATACACCAGTTTGTTTGATCCAGCACTGAAAAGATTCCCAAGTTACCAATACTAAACTATAGTTTGGAAATTATGTCAAGGCTCTTCAGCATCTAAGACCACATAAGAGAAAAGAACCAACTATTTCAATTCGACAAACAGCATCAACTACAAGTCAAGTACTATGCTAGATACTATGCTAAAAACTTTTAGGAAGGACAAGTACATAATGACTTCTCTTTTTTTTTAGCTGCAGGTAAACCAGTACATAATGACTTCTCATACAGTACATTAAAGACTGTAATAGAAATCTGTATAAAGTGCACAGAACACAAAACAATTCTGCATGGCAATCTGGGAACATTATAAGAAATGCAAATTTGGATGTTCTTCCTAACAGTTAAAGCAAAGGAAGTCTTAAGAATTTACAGTCTTCCTAAGATTAAACAGTTGCTTGGGGCAGACAGATTTCTCTTATCCTGAGACATAACCGAAAGCTCCCAGTACTAGTTTTCATAGCAGACTTAAGTTTTATACCAAATCTTAGTTCAGTTAAAGTCAATCTAAAAGTGAACAAGACAATATGCTCTAGGCTGACAGCCCTCACAGGTGATTTAATCCTGGGGTCACAAATCAAATGCCCTTGGAGCATCCAGGTGTGGTGGAGCTGGAGAAAAGCGTGTATCCTTATCTAAAGGCATTATCAATTTTTTTCTTTAGTATTCAGTATAGGCTAGGTAAAGTCAAACACGTGTTAGACTTACGGAATTAGAGGCTAGAGTGTCTGCCTGTATTCCAAGGGCTAAGCAGTGCCTGGAATACAGTAAGAATCAACTGTATGTCAAATGGGAGAATCCAAGAATAAAATTTTGAAAATCTCATAGAATGAATGGACTAACATCCTCCTTGAGTATTGAGCAGGAAGAATATATGCATAAACTTTTTTTTCAAGAAATGTGTATAAGAGACTGTTAATCATGGTTTCAGGGTTGGGAAGCAGAGGTATTTTTCTTTTTCTTTTCTTTTTTTCCCCCGGGCTAGAGTGCTGGGGGATCAGCCTAGCTTACAGCAACCTCAAACTCAGGGGCTCAAGTGATCCTCCTGCCTCAGCCTCCTGAATAGCTGGGACTACAGGCACACTCCACCACACCCAGATAATTTTTTCTATTTTTAGTAGAGACGGGGTCTTACTCTTGCTCAGGCTGGTGTCGAACTCCTGACCTCAAGTAATCCTCCCGCCTTGGCCTCCCAGAGTGCTAGGATTACAGGCGTGAGCCACCGTGCCTAGCCTCTTTTTTAATTTTAATACTTGTAAGCATGGTTTGAAATTTTTGTTGTTTATATTCTGTATTCATTTTTATTTAAATATGTTAATTATAAAAAAGAAAGACAATTGGGCTGGCTGTGTGTTCAAGATTATATTCTCTGACAAGAACCTGGAGGATAGTTATTTGATTTGGCCACTTGTTCTTAGGGGTGGGAGTTTTTTCAAAATATTAGTTATCTGACTGAATTCAAGGGAAACAATGTTAAAAATACATATTGTCTACATCTCTAGAGAACCATTTGATGAGTCTGGGGTAAGATCCTAGACCTTAACATTTTTAAGAAGAACCCCAGAAAATTCTGATGCAGGTGATCTATTGATCACCCTGTGAAAACCACTACCCACCAGGTGATAATCTTTCCTTCTTTCTTAAGACCTTCCTATAACCTCAACCCCTCACCGCCACCAAACATACAGCTCCCCACTACTTCTTTGCTGTCAATTTAAGACAAATTGCCTGGGTTTGAGAATCAACCATATGGAGGGCAGGGCTGACCTCTGGGAAGAATAAGCTCATCATCAGGAGGCAGCCTGCAAGAGAACTAGCCACCTCCATAGCTGGTCTGAGGTTTCCCCACAGGAAGCAGTTCCTACCTATTCTAACACAAACGTACCATCAAGCATGTACAATTCTATGTCACATAACATAATCACAATAACCTCAGCCTGGAACACTTCCAGTGAGCCACTGCAGACATTTTTAAAGATCTCAGCACACTGACAGAACATCTGATTTTAGCAATATAATACCAAGAGAAAGCTCGTTCTTGCTGTTTCTGTGGACACTTACCTATCTTCTACTGTCTTATTGGAAGGATAAAAAACTTTGAATGAAAATCCACTTCTTGGAAAAGAACCCTTTGGGGAGAAAAATGCCTGTAAGTGAATACTCAACTTTTATAAAATAATCACTATTTTTTAAATCAAATTCCTTGGTCATGACTTAAAGTTACAAGCTCTGACTATAAAGTAATACAACAGATTTTTACATGATCTTTATAGAGAGATGTTGTTACTATCAGATATCTCCACTTGAAGCAAAAGTCTTGCAAGTTGGCTAGACAGTCTTATGCTAACAGATGTGGTTGGAAATACTCAGGAGTGGCTCTACTTAGTATAAGAAATAAACAGAACTGTGTAATGCTAAATATGTATGTGAGACACTCAGACATCATATTCAAGATGTCTTTCCTGCTCTTCCCTCTGGTGAAAATCTGTGTTTGATGTCCTTCCAATATGCCTCTAAAGTTATTGAGCAGAGCCCTGTCTTTTCAGTATTTGTGTGCCCACCACCTAACCCAATGCCTGGCCTATAGCAGACATTCATTAATGTGTGTGTTATCAAGAAAGGATGAAGTAATGTCAAAAGCAAGTTTTGAGGCCAGGCGTGGTGGCTCACACCTGTAATCCCAGCATCCTGGGAGGCCAAGGTGAGAGGATGGCTTGAGGCCAGGAGTTTGAGAACAGCCTGGCAAGAGCAAGACCCCATCTTTATTTAAATTTAAATTTAAAAATAAAAATAATGAAATTAATAATTTGAAAAAGCAAGTTTTGAGCTTGCCCAAAAGATATAAGTAAGGTAAAAAAGATATAATAATGGTGTAGGAGGTGGTTGTTTACTTACTTACAGGATGAAAAAATAAAAGAATTCAGAAATAAGGTATATTCAAATAAAGCATTAACTATGAGAATGCCCAAAGTTAAATTTAAATAAGGAAACAACCAAATTTTGAAAGAATATTTGAATGTGAATAAAGATTATATAAAAATCAGGTCATAAATTTCAAGCAATGAAACCAAATCAGTTAACTATGTTCATCCTTAGAGCAGTAGTTCTCAACCAGCATGACTTTGTCTCTCAGGGGGCATTTGGCAAATGTCTGGAGACATTTCTGATGGTTACAACTAAGGGATGCTATTGGCCCCTAGTGGGCAGAGGCCAGGGATGCTGCTAAACATTTTAAAATTTGCAGGACAACCCCTACAACAAAGAATTACTTGGTCCAAAATTTCAAAAGTGCTGAGGTTGATAAGCCCTGTCTCAGAGGAAGCAGGATAAAATGTGTTTAAGGAAAGTAGTAACCAAAAATAAGGATTACAGATTGAACAAAAAAGTATTAAAGTCTAAAATTCACAAGAATCAAGGAAGCATGCAGATTAAAAATCACGAGTAAAGATAATATTTTGCTTGATATAAACAAGTGTGTGTATGTCATTGTTTATGCAGTATTTATTCCCCATGGTCAAAAAGTCAACCATACTTCTGTAGAAATTCTGAAGCAACCTCAAGATTCTGAAGAAATTTCAAGGTTCTACATAAAAAATAAATAATAAAATGTGTCCCAATGAAATTTTTGCATTCATCAGACTTAGATTTTTGGGACTTGGGCAATTTCCAAAAATCAAAATCATTTTCGGAGAACAAGTACCATCAATATGTTACAAGAGAATGGGACACAGGATCTGAAAGCAGTTCTCAGAAAGGAATCCCAAGATAAGTTACTTTGAAGGGGAAAATGGTCATTTGGATTTATATGTTTTGGTATACTTGCTTTTTTAAAACAAGTCACATCACTTTATAGTCACATACTATCCTGAAAGTTTAAGAACTTTCCGTGTATACCAAATTAAGTCAACGTTTCATTGATAGTATATTTTTACTCCAATAATAATTTTATTATACATTTTATAATTGTATTATATATCTTAAATTTAAAGAAATGCGCTCTAATCTTGACAAATAATGACTATGTAAGGTTAACTACATTCTTACAGGGTTTATGCAGAGGCATTCTGTATTAGTCACAGTGAAAGGATCGTATTTATCTGCAATGACAAGTAGATCAGGCACAGGATACACTCTCAAAGCATAGTCATATGCCCAGTACACTGGGCAGACATAAAGAGGTAAAGGAGTCAGATGTCCTTGGGATAAGATAGTCTTTACAAACTACAAAAGAACACAAAACAAAGCAAACTTCAATTCATTTGTAAAAGTGAAAATAGTTTAATAATTTCAAATTAAATATTAATTAGCAAAAGGACCCAGAAAATTTGAGAAACAATTAGGAAAGCTATGAATCATGGAATTTTGGGAAACACTGATATAAAATGGAATTAATTCCGTATTTTAGGAAAAAATATCTAAGTTTTCATTTAATACCATGTGCCTTAAAAGTGACACCCCTTAATAGTCATATTGGACCAACTGTACTTACAGCTGTATAATAAACTCATTTACTAATTCTGTTCATCTAAAAATAGTTTCATAGCTTGAGTAAAGCCAGGAATCAAGATTCAGCTTATATAAACTTTATAATTTTATAAAATGAATAATAAAAATGCTCTATAGGATCTATTTCCATACTTCTCAGATGGAGGTACACATAACCAAGGATTGACAGCTGGGCATCAGGGAACCTTGAAGCTACAAGATAAACAGTACACATCCTTTAGATGTGGACATACCATATAAAATATGTAATAGACACCCACACCCCCACTCTTGGTCCATGGAAAAATTGTCTTCCATGAAACCAGTCCCTGGTGCCAAAAAGGTTGGGGACTGCTGCATTACTTCAGTAGAAAGCTGAGAAACACTGACTTACTAACAAAAATTAACTTACTGACAAAAGGATGTTTAATTTATTTTGAACCACAAATAAACATCATAATATAAGGGAAAATTATTAAGTGACTTAATAAAATTGCATATAATGTAACATGCAAGCTAGTTTAATAAAGAAGACTCTTTACTTACATGATTAGGAATAGCCAAATTGCTACTAGGAAAACGGACACAGTTCCTGCACATTTTATTCACTAAGTCTTCACGAAAGACAATAATTTCTTGTGTACAATACTGAATTCTGAAATGAAAACAGTAGTTGACTTCCTCAGGGAAAAAAATGAGATAATTTTAAAGGCAAAAAGTCTTTAAATGTCAAAAAGCCATCCCCACTTCCCACTGTTCACCATAGCAAAAATTCAACTAGTCCTTCTGGTCATCCATTCATTCGACAGTTATTTTGTGAGCTCTAAATATGTGCCTGCAATATTCTAACAATTAGCAAACAGAACAGAAAGATCTTAGCCTTCGTGCAGTTTACATTCTAGTGGGAGGGAGGCACAGAAAATAAACAATAAATATGATAATTACATAGTATGTTTGAAGATGCTTAAGTGTATGGGCAAAAGAGAAAGGCTGAGGGATCATCCATGGGAAGGGAGGGTCTAGAAGATTGGTATACTAAAGAGTTTGATGGAAATGAGCAGGGCTCATAAATGAAGTATGTCTTGAGCACAGGCTTAAAGTGGGGGAGGAAGTCAGTCAAGCAGATATCCAGAGGAAGAACACACAGGCCCTCACACTGGCGCATGCTTGGCATGCTTGAGGAATAGCAGGGAGGCTGGTGCAGCTGGAGCAAATGAGGAGAGGAAATCAGAGAGGGAAGAGGGGGCCAGACCATGCAGCGCCTGGATCATCATTGCAAGGAATGAGATGAGGGCACCATCTTTCAGGATTATGAAGGGGGACACGATATGCCTAACACTTTAGAGGATCACTCTGACACTGTGTCAAGAATAAACTATACAGAGGAAGCAGTGGAAACCGGAGACTGATTAGGAGGCCATTACAGGTATCCAGGCTAGAGAAGATGGAACCAGGGTCACAGAGGTAGAGGTATAGAGAGGTGACCAGATTCTGGATATATTTTGAAATCAATAGGACTTCCTGAAAAACTATTAATACACATGAGAGAAACCCCAAAGTTTTTGGCCTGAGCAACTAGAAGGATAAAGGTGCCATGAACTAAGATGGGGAAGGCTACAGAACAGGTTGCAGGTGGTGGCAGGGGAGGAAGATCAGTTCACTTTGATCCAAGAGGAGATGATAAGTAGGCAACTAGATACATGAGTCTGGAGTTTGGAAGAAAGGTCTGAGATGGAGATATAAATGTGGGAGGTGTCAATACACAGATGATATCTAACACAGATGACGTTATCCACACCCTGGATAACGTCACCAAAGGAGTGAATGTAGGCAGAAAAGAGAAGAACCAAGGCTGACTCTTAGGTTGTTCCCACATTATGAGCCTATGATAACAGCAGCACCAACAGTGAATTATTTAAATACAGTTAAAATATTTCCAAAACAAAAAGAAACTTTCTTTTTATATTTATTCTATAACAGTCAAAATTCAGAGACAAATTTTAAGAATCGACTTAATTTTTAAATGAAAGGGAAAAAAGTGTAACATAAAATACTAATATTTACCTGCAAGGATTAGTAGTAAAAACTGAAAATGGTACCCTTTGTCTGAATTCATTAGCGATGCTTTCAGCAAGTGGTGGCCTATAAAAACAGTTTATGTGATATGGTACATATTTTAAAATTTTACAAAATTTTCTTTACTATTGTAAAAATTTGAATAAAACTTACCTTGGTAAGATAGAACCAAATCCAGGATCCTCTGGACCAGGTACAAACACAAAACGACTACTACAGCAAAATTCAACATAATTTATTGAAAAATATATTATTGTAACACTATCCAGTAGCAAAACAAGTTATTCCCTTTAATTGAATCATGAATTTTTAAAAATTTTTAAATGTTGTATATTTTAATAAATGAACTACTGAAAGTCTCCAGACCAATACTGTCTAATAGCGTGATGACAGAAATGTTCTAGATCTGCACTGTCCAACTAAGTGCTTGAACTGTGGCTAGTGTGTCCGATAGACTGAATTTTAAATTTAACTTTAATTTAGAGACACGTGGCCAGTAACTATCACACTGAAAGGTGATGCTCTAGACCCGTAGAGTAATGTCACCAAGAAATTCAAAATATGGTTGAAATTATCACTCTCCCTCTCAAGACTTTTCACTATAAATCTCTAGTACAGTATAACATATATTATCACAATGTGAGGCCAATTTGATCTCTTAGCTCTTTTAGTTTTCTCAACTTTCTTTTTCTTAGTTTAATAGTAGCTGATATAAAACTTGGGGTTCAGCCAGGCATGGTGGCATGTGCCTATAATCCCAGCCATTTGGGAGGCCAGCAGGGCAACATAGCAAGACCCCATCTCAAAATAAATAAATAAAATTAAAACTTAAAAAAAAAACCTATAGGATTCATTTTTGGTTATTTTTTTAAAACAAAACCATTTGGATAAAAAATATAGCAGTAGAGAGCATTACCTTTGATGAATATCTGGGTATTGACATATTATGTCTGCCAAAGTTTTTAGGGAATCTAAAATTTTAAAGGGACATTAGGTTTAATTTGTATA